>NW_027509790.1:0-215000 GCF_048541705.1 Temnothorax americanus
CGATCGTTACCTAAGCGACCGACCGTGCAGTTGGATCCGCTCGCACGTACTCCCGCGCGATCCGCGCGTCCCTTTTTTAACTCCCCCTATCTGCTGGCCCCGGCTACCCTCTATCCACCTCTGCACCCCGCTCGACATCGTCGGCGGTCTTCGTATCTCGCGAAAAATGCTGGCCGGAAGGGCGGCGAAGGGACGAGGAAGGGTCTGTCGCTTGGGACAGTTCGGTGAACACGGTCGCCTTTGTGTGTCGCCCGGAACTACGTCGACGCTCCGAAATACATTTCGAGTGTGTCGCAAGTCGGCGGACGCGGCCCCTGGCTTAATGAAATTCCGCGCATTCGTACGTTATTAAGAAATGACTATCATCCCTCAAGTATTTTGTTTTTGCATACTTGAGAAATATTGTACTTGTCAGATGTTTTGTTAAACTCTCCAGGACGGTAACCTCCCCCTAGTTTGTTTCTAAATACTTCCGCGGCGTCTTTTGGACGAAGATAAAGTGGGTCAAAAGAACGCTAAAGCTGTCATAAAGGAGGTATGTCTATGGGAACATATGCAATGAGAGTTCCGTATATTCTTTCTACTTATCAATTCCCTGCTGAATTCGAAGTCAAACTGGAAGAAAGTGAGGTAGAAAAGTACGTATGGCACGACTTGTCATACATCCTGCATAAAAGTCAAATTTTCCGAAAATCCCTTTTCACGTATGGAGATAGTACGCGATAGTTCACACAAATTTCTCATCTCAAGGTGTATAGTTAATTGGACCGTATAATTCTTACGATAGGGGTCTAACTGTATAATTCTCCTTTTAAAAATACAATAATCTCTTTCATAGATAAATAAAAAGATTATGATGCACAATTTTTATTTCAAATTTTCCGAACTTGATTTGCAACTTTGATTCACGATTAGTGTTTAAGGTAGTCGTCTCGTCAGGGCATGTATTAGATAAAGTTTTCGATTTTGGATTTTATATCAAATTATATGATCAGCTTTGCAGTCGATTTTTTCTGTGGCTCCTTACCGACTATTTACTCTAGAAAATCGATCTCGAAAATCACAAATTTTGCATTACTTCATACAGACGGCCAGAAAAAGAAGGCTCTATCACGGTTTCAATTCACATATTTTCGCATTTTTCGATTAGATAAAGTGAGAAACAAAACATTGCTTTTTGTACATTAGATTTCGAAGAATCCGATGCAGCCATAAAATATATAGCTTAACGGAGATTGTGGTGATAATTTTTTAGTTTATTTTAGTGAAAATACGGTAATCGAGCAGACATTTTTTGGTCGAGGTTGGGAAGACTTGGCAACGCCGCTGGCTAATCACTGTAGTTGCAGGTTATGGGGCTCGTCTTTCTTAGCCGAATTGGATAGTGATTGACACCCCTGTCATGCGTTTTGCAACCCTTTCTCAGTAATTGTAAAAATTCAATCAAAAAGTATTTTTCTCACTTGTAACCTTTCTCGACGACTCGCATAATCAGCTGATCAAAACGGAGTCAAATGAAAAAAATCACATAATTTGGAAAAAGTAACATACTTTGTCACGTATGAAATTTTACACCATAATTCATAAAATTACTTTTCCTTTAGCAAAAATTGTTTGAAATATATTTCTGAACGTAAAAACCTACAAACAGTCACATGACTAGAACGTAGCGAGACGCCTACCTTAAACGTTTGATGGAAAGTGGTTTATTGCCCGTAAGTGACCGGACGATTTGTTACGGGCAATAAACGTTAACGAAACTAATTACTGACAACGTGGGTTAAACATAATTAGGAGAAACGCATTCCGCGCGGTCGGTCGAGTACAACGCGGCGCGGTGACTTTTGCCTCCTTGACGTCAAACCGTCGTCCAAATAAGCCGGATCGATCGAGCGGGCCGGCCGTCGAACCGTGACATTTTGCCGAAGTTCATTCGTACAATCCTAAACCAAGGACCAACTTTCGCGTTCGTGTTGGCCCAACCCAACTCGCTCGTGGTATTGGCAGAAGCGTTTTCTCTAGCTTTGCTGATTTCGCCGGGAAGGCGAAACTCTACTCATCTTTTTATCTGTCCCTCAAGACGCTAATATACGATCCGACGTGGTGCGGAAATTTTCTAATTCATGTAACATACCGGCTGTGCATCATCAAACCCTATAGATGTTATTTTTATACCTTGACACGACAGCTTAATTAAAATCGAGCTTCTGATTGCGGAACACCAAAGTCCCTCCGGCAATCAACTGCCAAGGTGATGTCATTCTTTCACCCCCTTGGGTCATTAGCGATTACGCGATTCAAATTTAATAAAATATGCATCATTCTTTCGCGACGCGCGTCATATCAATCATCGTCGCGCAGCGCGAAAATGGATAATCGATCGAGATGCTATATTTTTATAAAGGGTGAATCCGACGTTAACATAGCGCGATCGCAATGTACCGCATCAGGATCAAAGTATACTTCTCTCGTGCGATGGCGTCTCTAAATCACGACAGCCGGCGTCGAAATGTTACGTACGTTGAGCGCAGGAGAGATCCGTCGTCGACCGTAATTTGCACAGATCGCGGACCAACCTGGTGGAACACGAAAACGCTCGGCTGCCCTCCGCGTTACGGGGACAGAGAGAGCGAGAGAGAGAGATAGTGCGAGAGGAGGGCGAAATGTCACGCGGGTTGAAGCGCATTACCATACGGTACGACCATGAAGCGCACATAAGGCTCAGTTGGCCGGCGCGCACGGACAGAGGGCCCGAATTAATTATTCCCTAACAGCCCCGAATGAGGTTCTCTTTCTGCTCCCCCCCTCTCTTTCTCTCTCCCTCTCTTTTTCTCTCTTCCGTCTCTTTGGGCCAATATCTCACTCTCTCACCAGCCTGCGGAACAGGCCCTCGTGCCATTACGCGATGCGGTCGTCGTGCGTCACCGCGACCCGACGTAAAACAAAAATATAATGAGATAATTTCGCAGTTTCTCTCCCGAGAAATAAACGAGTGCTTTAAAATAGAAGTATCGCTCGCGACCTTATTGCTGACAAGTATATTCGCAACGTTAAGTGTCGAGTGCCGCCTTTACGACTGGATGTGTCAGTGAAGGATTATGTTACGGGCAATATGTAGATAAAATTAATTAAACATTATGCTCTAATGACTTAAGTATACATGTATTACATGACAGGATGAAATTTGTGCTAACAAAGCTAAATTCAAATATCGAGTCCGACTCCGCAAATAGCAAAGCGGCGAATCGATCCAAAATTTCCCAGTTCCATGCGAGGGCGATTAAGTCGGCCTTCGTGTATCCACCAATTTGGCCCATCAATTCCATCGGTCTTTTCGCAAAATGGACGCCTGGAATTATCGCCAATGCCGTCCCGGGGTGGCGTAATAACAGAATTCTCAATTCCCTACGAACGTTGGAATACAGACGAGATTACATCGTCACGCCCACCCTCCGAGAGATAAGATTTTCCAACGACTTTATCTTTAATCCATACGTTTTTAACTCGGGGATATTAAGTCGAAGGAGCCGGGAACGGTAAATGGGGGATAGCGTGAAAGGGGGAGCAGGGTAAAGGAAGAGTAATGACGGTAATACTCTATGGAACTCCTTCCGCACGGGGGAAGTCGGGAGCTCTGCAAGGAGGGCAAATTTTGGACGGATAGAGGGCGAGAGGCTGGCAAGCCGGAGGGCCGGGCGTTTGATGACGTCATCATCTACTCTAATGCTTAGACATTACTGGGTTTAATTATTCGGCTCCCTTTCCTCTCCCCCCTCTCTTCTCCTTTCCAGGACTACCCGCCATTCCTCTCCTCGCTTTTGCCGACAGTAATCGCTCGCACCTTTGCTTTCGACGGTGAGAAAACGAGAAAATCGTGAGATAAAGGGAAAAGCAGGTGCAAGGTAGGGAAGAACGAGTGGCGAGAGCCAAGTCATCTGAACGTGAAAAGTGAATGAGGTACAACGAAAAAGGCGAGGGATGAGAAAAAGACGAGGCGTGGCGAGAGAGATTTTTTACGACGCGTCGATGACGGGCATGCCGTCGAGGCGACGATGAACGATTAACGTCAGTGTAATGTCGGATCGCGTCGAAAGCACACGTGATGGTTATCTCGTTTTATGGCGCGTGCTCACCTTGTCGTAAGTGTCGCTCTTCATTTCTGGAGGCGCTCTCGGACGAACATCGACGTACTAAGCTCGTGCGGAAGCAGACTTTTCGCGAATTTTACGAGTTATAAAAAAAAAAAAAGGAAAATTGTTGTTACTCCGACGAAATATAAAAGAATCTTGAATTCAGCGTTCTGTGAATGTTGCAAAGTCGCTTGTAATATGCATGACGTTGTCGGTTGTTTCAACCTGTTGGTAAACTAACTAATAGTTAAATCATATACGTCTTTTTCCCTCAAATTATACAAAGATAGACATATAATTTAACTAGTTAGTTTAACAACAGGTTAGGACAACCGGCTCGTAATGATGCTGGATGTGATAATTTCGTCGCGTTGTTCTCATTGTTGACAGAAGCTTAGAGATGACAGCTATAGCGAACGACGGGATGATTTGTTACGTTGTTTCACGGTTGGCGAGAAAAGCTTATGCAGAGATCACGTCTATGGCGAATGACGTGCGATGATGTTGAATGTGATGATTTTGTTACGTTGTTTCACGGTTGGCGGGAGAGAAGCTTAGAGATGACATCTACGATTGGCCGCGCGAATTTCCGTGCAACCATAATCATAATCTCTTCATAAATTACATCGGCAATCTGACAATTTTGCCGTTAACCCGCGTTAACGCCCAATTAAAATAGTAATGAGTAACGTTTTACTCGGTTCGCGCGCGATCGAGAGAATATTAAACGTAAATTCGCCGTAATATTGTTACGCTAATCGGCCGCTAATTAACAAGGTGTATAATTAATCGTCAAGTCGATATATATTACGATGTTGCTTTTTGTCCCTACCTACCCGACAAATCCACCGTTAATGCAAAATCATGTTAATTCAAAATGTTAATGCAAAAACGCGACTACTCATGAGGTTGCCGACGCTAATTTATTCCGTGGGAAGCCGCGCGCGCGGCATCACGCTGACGTAAGTCGATTCTCCCGATTCCGGCGAGTCGAGCCTCAAATCTCCGCCGTCCTTCCGCCATCTCTTCCTCCCGCCCTTCTTCATCGAACCACGACATGACATAATATCTCCTCCGATAATTCTTACGCCAAAACTCGCAGGCGACCCGGACACCTCTTTCGCGGTCATAAATCCATCAGACCCAACATTTGGGATATTGATTCTGGGTCGTACCTTGGTCAGGCCATCGTATCCCGGCATATGTGCGGCACGGGGAAGGGAAAAGGGGGTGAAAGGGGTGGGTGGACGAACAGGGAAAAAAGGTTGTACGTGCTCGATCACGGTACTATCTGGGCCGCCTCGACGATTGAATAATGGCGCTTTCGCGTCCGCGGGAGAGAGCCCGCGTCTGTGATCGCGATTCCGCTCGCGTTCGTAGACACGTCGCGTCGCGTCGCGGCGGCGCAGGATCGTTTCATTCGCGCGCGTATATATATATATATCGATTAAGATTATATAATATATCCGCGGGGCGACACGACTGCGACAAGCCCGCCTGGCAATGCAACGCGGCGCCGGGAAAACGCTATGGGAATAATTTACCCTTGGGATACCATTTTGCGACCGCGGCCCGGAGGATTTCATATCCGTCTGAGACGTCTGATAACGGCGTCGGGGATGAGAGCGAGGGGTCTCGAGGGGAGAAGGCTGGGAAGGCGCAAAGCTCTCGCAGAAAGAGAGAGAGAGAGAGAGAGAGAGAGAGAGAGAGAGAGAGAGAGAGAGAGAGACGGACGTGCCCCCCTCCCCCTCCGCCGACGAAATATTATAGCACCCGCGCCATTTCCGCGCACTGATTGGAAATTGTCACTGCCGCGGAACTATATCTCTGCTCCATTGCCCGCGCGGATATTAGCCGGAAGCGCGGTCGTGTCGCGGCGCGAAAACTTTTTGATTGCGTTCCGCAATCCGGGAGGAATCGCCAACGAGATCGTGAGTTGCGCAGCCGGCGCCGTTGCGGACGTGCCGTGCCGCGTGACACACGTACGCGCACGCAACGCAGGATGCTGCATGCGCGCGTCTCAGTACCGCTATTTCTCCCCCTCCCCCCTCTCTCTTTCTGCATTTCTACTTTGATGAACTACGTGACGAGTCCGACACCACGGAACCAACACAAGTTGATAATGATGTCTCACCATAAAACCAGCGGTATCCGCGGGTCGCTGAACTTTCGGATCGTTCTTGCAGTTTCCTTTTTTCGACCCTTTCCTGAATTTCACAGTCCGGCGATAACCCCGACGTATTTTTTCACGCATCCACGAGAATATATTTGCCGGTAAGAATCTTCCGGCGAGCGATTTAACGATAAATGAACCACTTTTATTGGCCCCTTCAGTTCCTAACACAATCTCTTATTCTTCCCCATTGTGTATTAAATATTTCTCTCTCTCTCTCTCTCTCTCTCTCTCTCTTCATTTTGCGCATTGCATGGCCCATGATTTCGTCGTGCCTCACTGTTTTATTCAATCATTCGCTTAGATCTTCTTCCTTTCCGTCTCAGTGGAAGCGTGCGCTCATTCGCCCACTTTCGAAGATTCGTATACCTCTGTCCCCGTCTGATACGAGACCAATAGCCAATCTACCCGAATTGTCAAAATTACTTGAAAGGATTGTGGCTTCGCAAATTACAGATTACCTTATAGAACATGATCTCATCAATCCCAGACAGTCTGCATATCGACCTGGTTACAACACTCAGTCAGCATTATTACGGGTATGTGATGACATTAAGGAGGGAATCGAGAATGGGCTTATTACAATCATGATCCTTTTCGACTTTAGCAAGGCGTTTGATACTGTCTCCCATTTTCGCTTACTCATTAAGCTTAAGGAGATCGGTTTTTCTGATGCCGTTCTGACCTGGATATTTTCTTATTTAACTGGCCGTTTTCAAGCTGTGGTTGACGATGCTGGTAACTTCTCAGAGTGGCTAGCTACGTCATCAGGTGTTCCTCAAGGCTCTGTTCTGGGCCCGCTTTTGTTCTCTCTCTTCATCAACGACATTGGAAGTGTCTTGCTGTATGCACTTTATATGTTGTTTGCTGATGACATTCAAATTTATCTTAAGTGCTCACCCGCCAATATTTGTCAAGGATTAGAACTAATCTCTAGAGATGCGAATGCTATTTTTAACTATGCTCAAACTAACGGACTCAAACTAAATCCTGCCAAATCAAAAGTGCTTATCTTTGGAAGTCAAGCTCACATTAGAAATATTGATCTCAGTCTGTTACCGCCTATTACAGTAAACCAAGTACCTCTTCCTTTTGTGAGTGAAGTCAGGAATTTAGGCGTTAATTTTACATCGACTATGTCTTGGAAAAAGCATGTGTTACATGTTTCGCAAAAGGTCCATTATGCGCTGCACAAACTAAAATTTAATAGAAACTCCCTTTCAACTGAATTGAGAGCCAAATTAGTTACTACCCTGATAATCCCTCACATCGACTACTGTTGTCTCGTCTATCACGGCCTGAGTAATGAACTGAATGCCAAACTGCAGAGATTGGTAAACTGCTGCATTCGTTTTATTTTCGATCTTAAATGGGACGATCATATCACGCCGTATAGACGTAGACTGGGTTGGCTCTCGGTTGAGAATAGACGGTTGTTTTTTCTTGGGTGTCTAACGTATCGTATCCTTTTCTTAAATTCTCCATCTTACCTAAATGAGCTTTTCGTGCCTTCTGATCCAGCGCTGAGACGATCCGAGCGCCTTGCAACGTCATCACAAGTATTTCACGTCCCGTCTTGCAGAACTACGACGTACATGCACTCCTTTCGCCTGTCCTCAATACGGTTTTGGCATACTCTTCCTGATAACATCACTTCAGCATCGTCTCTTGCATCCTTCAAGAGCCTTCTCCGTTCGTTTTTATTTGCATCAGAATTTGTCTGATACTTTTATCCTTTTGTATGAATCGCTCGGTGCAATGTTCGCATTATCTAGTCAAATGCTTCTAGTTTGTTGCGTTACACAAATTATCATTTGTTATGTATTGTGTACGTTTATTTAGTTTTAAGTTATACATAATTATGCTTATGCTTTTATCTATGCGTTTCCATTTAGTTTTAAGATGTACATAGTTAGTTTTTGCTTTTACTCTGGTGTTTCTATTTAGTTAGCTACATTTAAGATATATAGTGGAATTGCGACATAATTGCCATCTTGTCTTTGTATTATCTACAGACTGTAACTTCTAATATTATGTCGAATTCTAAGTTTTGCTATTCTGTAATTTTGCCCTATAACTGTGTTTGGGCATATTAAACTAATCAATCAATCAATCAATCTCTCTCTCTCTCTCATATGAATAGAGAAGATATTAAATATATCGAATAAGTTTTTTTCCAATTCAACGAAGAAAGTATGCGATTTTATTCGGCGGAGTTTCAAAAATGTCTCAGAGTGAAAATAAGGCATGAAATGCTGGAAAGATATTTCGCATCATGGGTCACGGGCAGATTGTATCGTATAAAACGTAGACGGGAAACCGTGCGCCTTGGCCTCCCCGAGCTTCTTCTTTTGCGAATGTATAAAGCATAAGGCGCATTACAAAGAACGGGCGTATGTATGTGCGTACGGCGGATCTAGTGGGCGACTATACGTTGTATCTACAAGTGTTTATCGATATCTCTCCGGACTAAGTCATACACGATAAAATCACATATTCGAACGCGGAACACGTGTATGAAAGATTCATGTATTCAAACAAACTCTCCTCTAGTCGCGACCCTATTTTCACCGAAGACAATTTCCGGACACAATTCTCGTTATCTTCAATGTGCAACGGCGCGGATGAATCAGGCGGCGGCGTATTACACTGTAGCCGCGCAGACGATGAAATCCATGCAGAAGAATTTAATATCGTATCATCTACATTTAATCTTACCCGAGACCGACGATAAATTCGTATAAAATCCCGATCAGAATTTCACGATGTCGGGCGAGAGGAAACACCGAGGGAGAGAAATGTTTCTTTAATAGCGCCACCGTCGAAATATAGAGAGACTCGCACGGTCGAATATCGAAATAGAGAGACGGCGCGGCGCGCGGTCGCGGGAAATAATATAAATGAGAAACGCAGAAAACAGACATTAACGCGGCCGCAAAAACGGACGTGATTGGATTCTAGTTGCGTGTGTGCGGCGCGCACAGCGGTGCGTCCACTCTCATACGGTCCACATTGATTTTCAACGGGCACAGAGAGGCCAAACTCCACCAAACAACCCGCCGTGCCGTGCCGACCCCCTCTGAAAATACTGCACGTACGTACTTACGTACACATTACGGATGCAGCCGGTTGCACACGTGTGCGCGAGAGGACAGTTTGAGTAGGCAGCTGCATTTGCGGACGAGGTGGTGGAGCATATCCCTGTCGAGTGCTCATCGTGAATTGGTTTCGCAGCGCGCGCGATGGCGGGAGTTTTATCCGCAGAAGTGTTTCACCGCACCCAAAAAAAGTCGTTGAAAAACAGTCGGCCCGCAGTTCTGAAAATGTGGGAAAAAAAACAAATCGTTTAGATTTTCGTCATCGAGTCATCAAGAACGAGATACAGTGCTAATTACATTTGGTGTAATTGATTAACATATCTTTTCGCTATTTGTCCAATTTTATAGAGACCTGGCAAATTGTTGCAAAAATGCAAAATATAATTGGCATAAAAATATATTATATTTTAATATTACATATATTACATATATATATATATATAAATAATGAAAAATATATACGTATTTAATTATGTATTTACTTCGCGCGCTCGCAAAATATTCGTAAAGAACTCTCTTCGTGCGTTCTACCCATTTCCTGAGATTAGCGATGCGTAGATCGGTAACTGGACCATTGAGCGAATGCAATTGCAATTCGCGCGCTGATCAACAAAGGATGCGGATACGACGTCAACGTCGCACATGTCTGTTTGCGTGTTGACAGTTCGTGAGTGAACCGAACCGGCTGTTTAGATCGCGGGTAGTAACGATCATCCGACGAGGAAGAAGGAATCAAACGCGGAGACTAAGCAAACGAGCACGCGCTGCGATTTAACGCGATTATCGTTATCCCCCGTAATTGTTCGCTCTACGAATGACGCGTGACGGATCTGTTTTGTGCGTTCGATCGTAGTGCGTTTGATTAGGCTTGTATTCTAATCATCTTATTATCTCAATAAGAAATATTAGCAACAACTTCAAAGTCGTTCAATGAATCAATGAACTCGTAATAAAGCATACGCATCCTTCAGATCTTCATACTTTTGGCCCTTTCTAACATTTCGGAACTTAGTAAAACGATTTCCCGAAATATACCTAAGTAATTAATCTTCTATTACACTCGCGAGAAAGTTGTCCCACGTCCTTTCTGCCCCCGACTGATCTAATTAGCGCGAACGCGCCAAATTAATTCCGCGTCATTGTAACGGAATTATCGCTACAATTATCTCCGTTACGAGAATACGAGAAAGGGCGATTAGAGACGCCTTGAATTAGCGCGCTAATTCGCTCCAATATTTTTCAGCACCAGGTGTAGTGCCCTCGCAAGTGCCTCGAAGGATTCGTATGGCTCGCTCTCGCCCTCGCCCTCGCCCTCCGTCCCTCACCGCTCTGGAACGGAGGATTTATGACCCCTCCCGATAATCTTTCGTTGCTCCTTTTTGGAAATAAACGTCTCCTTCTCTCTCTCTCCCCCGCCCGCTAACTGCGGCGAATCGAGAAACGAGATGGACGTCGGCGGCGGCCTCGTATTAATCACTCCGCCGTAGACAGAGCGCGTGGCAGATAACGTTATCGCGTCAGTTTCTATTACGCCGTAACACTTTCCGAAGCGAAGGGGTCGACCCCGATAGCGACCGGCAGAAACGCGCGTTGGTTCGTCTAGTTTGCAATTTATGAATGCGACCGCTTACATATTTTGCGAGACGCGCTGCGCGTCCGCTCTTTTCTCGCGGCTTTGTTCCTCGAAGCGCGATGATTATTCCCGTGACGAGGAGAGCATATCTAGATACAAGGATTATACGGATTGCGTTAGTTCTCGAGACCCGAGGGAACTGTTACGAAGTGCATCATCGAGGATCATAACGCCATAAATCCGATTCTGTCGCTATCTCTCGGTCTAAATAATACTATTATCATACGATAATTTTTATTATAAACATATTTCAAATATAGAATGTACGGTTCGCGAAAAAGCGAACGTGCCGTCGTATTTTTGGTAAATGTTTACAATTAGGGCCCCACCTCCACCTCTGATCTTGACATATGTTGTCAAAGTCACCCTCCTGAGTGACCTTGAGAAGGTTTTAGTCGGGGGTTGCTTCTTATTAAAAAGTTATAAACAAAAAAAGTTTGAAAAATATAGCAGCTATTTTGAGTATTGAAAGGCAAAAATGACTAATATATATGTCGAAATAGTTCACGCATACACTTTTCACGCGAGACGAGTTGTTACATAGGTTCGTGGCGCACTTTATTACAAGCTCGAAATCACACAACGAAATCACAACTTCTATAAAGCAGGGCATACACACGTGTGTGTGTGCGCCCTGTTTTAACGAAAATCACAACTTCTATAAAGCAGGGCATACACACATGTGTGTGTGCCCTGCTTTAACGAAATCACAACTTCTATAAAGCAGGGCACACACACACGCCATGCTTTAAGCAGATATTTTGTATACAATAAACGAGCTTGTAAAGCGCGCCACAAACCTATGTAACAACTCGTCTCGTGTGAGAGTCAAACTTTTTTTGTTTATAACTTTTTAATAAGAAGCGACTCCCGACTAAAACCTTCTGAAAGTCACTCAGGAGGGTGACCTTGACAACATATGTCAAGGTCAAGGTCATCGGAGGTGGGGCCCTAATTGTAAACATTTACCGTGTTTTTTAATGTTATTATCAGAAACTCTCATTATATATTCGCAAAATAAATATAAATATAAAAGTATCAACGTTTTTAAATCTGTTTTATATATATATATATATATATATATATATATATATATATTTACGATATTATATTAATAAATTAAAATATCCTATGTGTGTAACATTTATAACATAACATATGTTATAGATAATATTATAAAGTATTTATATAACGTAGATATATAATTTATAAAATGAAAATATTATACGTTATAAAAAAGAGAAAGAGAGATCAACAGTACAACAAGACAAAAAATACTTTGTTATATATAATTTACAATTCTCTCGCAATTCTCGTATCAATATTTCTTATACTTTGTGGCACACAAGACGACGTTTAAAGACCGTTCTCACTTTTCTCTTTTTAACGCAACGAAACTGATCACATTGCGACACGATAAAAATGTGTTCGCGTCGTAACGCATATGGCACCATTACCGGGCCGCAACAGCGATGATGACGACGGCAGGTCGTCAGCGGGCAATACGGCCAGCTTTTTCCCTTGTTTGATTACTAAGTCTAGTATAATGTTGAGTGGCGAGGTCTAATTGGCAATTGCTATGCAGACAGTATCAGTAGCAGTACTTCAAAAAAGGTTTTTCGTTCGGGTGGAACACGTCCGAACACGTTTGAACGTGTCGTCCGTGTCTTCACGCGAAACACGTCCGAACTGGTCCGCGTACGTTGGGCGAATATCGCGCCCGCTCGTGTCTGCAGCGTGGATTTTACACTGCCGAAGATATTCATGGCTCGTTGGCGAGTTTATTTTACTCATAAATTATCCCCAAGTAAGTATTCCAAGGGCCGTATTCTGTTCCGCTAAAATCCGCTTACCGACAATTGTCGGTGTCGTTGCGCAGCTCTTAACACGATATGAAAAACCTGCGCAACGACACTTATCGAACCGACAGTTGTCGGTAGGCAGGAATGGAATACGGGCCCAGCAGTCGCGCGGAGCGGTCCCAAACCTTAGCCGCGCGCACGCGCGCCGTATAAAGCCCGGTCTACATAGGCCGCAGTTCGCAAAACGCAAGACACACGCACAGTCTACATGTCAATCTAACAAAGAGGTTAGGTTGACATGTAGACTGTGTGTGTGTGCTTGCGTTTCGCGAACTGCGGCCTATGTAGACCGAGCTTAATAAGAGAGAAACGCCGCGGACGGTTCATGCGGTTCAACAAATACTTCAAGTCCGCGAGAGAGCCGCCGTCAGACTCGCCGAGCCCGTAATTTACACCTTCGCCGCCAGTCCTTCCCCGGAGAATGAGCCCGGTATGGTGTTATGGTCGGTCGATCACGAGCTTCTGCTTGCCTCCCGCCGGCCGCCCCCGCGCGACTTTATCTTCCCCACGGCGCGATAAAAACCTCTTTTCTAAATAATCCAACGTTTTTTTTTCCACGTCGAATGAGAGATACTTCTCGACGGCGTGGAAGCGACCACTCTTGAAAACGTCGCTCGTCTCCCGTCGCATCGATAATTGAAAAGTTTGAGGATCGAGGCGAGACGGCCGAGTCTTCGAAACTCCCGCCACGACAGACTAGCTAATGTCGCTCACGCGGGGAATTAACGCTCGCAATCGACGAATCGAGCTAACACCTTTATTTAGCACGTGCAAAGTTTACGCGTTTTTTTATTTTTTTCAGTGAATATATATTTTTTATTCTGTATAGCGATATTTGATATATTTGATCCTATTAATTTTGTGTTGTGTATGCGCGCGCGCTTATGGATATTGTATAATTCCTCGTATTCTCTGTTTCGATAGATGTCGGGTTATTCGTGTTTCGAAACTTGCTGTTCACGCGTTCATGCAAGCGTTGACATCGTGTATTAAGCGCTAATAGGTGAGCTCGAGCTGTTAGGTGGACGTAGTGATCGTAGTCATTTATTAAACAAAGCGAACAAAAGAGAAAACTGTTTTTATTCGCTTTCCCGCTTCTCACATCCCTGTGATTATCCCAGAATAATCAGACACGAAGCGATTTTACGTTAACGGAGAAGGCCGGGCATCCGGACGTCGGCGAGGCAGGAAAGGAAGAAAGAAAGAGGAAGGTATAGCAAGGGGGAGGGCGGGGGGCCTCGGCGATAAATCGGCGGTTCTCGAGTGCCCCGCGGGAATGAACTGACGAAAATATAGCGGCGGGCCGCAAACTACGAATTGTTAGTTACTGCGCGCCGCCGTAAAATATATGAGCCGGCGGCCGTTCGCGCGAGAGGTAGGATATACCCGCAAAACCCTGGAGAGGGCCCGCGCAAACGGAAGCCTACCTCGAAAATTCGACACCTCGAATCGCGAGTCTCGGAGTATAAGCGTTCCCAGGTTGCCGGCGCCGCCTGCATGCCGCGGCGTACCTAAATTACTAACCGCACGAAAGTCGTACACGAAAACCGTATCTCTCTCCTTCAACATGACGCCTCTTATTTGATTCCCTGTCTACCATACGTTAAATCTTACTTTGAAAATCAAGTTTTGTCGATATCTTTACGACGAACAGAATTTCTAGTCTTGCAAATTTACATGTTATTTTATTCAGTTTATCCGAGAAGTCGGGGCTAATTTCTTGATAAACGTATTTGCAATTTATTGCAAATGACAGATTCACGGTATTCACGTCACATTGGCTCCATTCGCGATTCGAGCGTTTGTGCTGCGTGCAGACGAAATAGAGAGAAAGGCCCGATTCTTTTTTAAAAATTTCGGAAAGAAAGACCCTCGAGAAAATTCACAATACACAATAGCATCCGTATATCGACCTCTGGTTTTTGCGGTGGGGAACATAAATACGCGTTTCAACGTATCATCAACAGCAGAATGCGAATAATTTAACGAAAATGAGATATCGTGTCGAATATGAAAAGTTGGCATACGTGAGTTTTTTTGATTACGTCAAAATACATGAATCGCGTTGTTATTTTCGACCTCTACATGCTAGGGACATCTGCTGATGGCTAATCATCAAAGTAATTTTTATTATTTTCGTACTCGACAATTTGTACGAGATATCAAGATACATGCAATAGACGATATAGAGAGCAAGACTATAATTGAGAGCCTCGGCAAAAATAGATTTAAAAAAAAGGTAAAACAAACATTGTACTAAAATAACTCCATTATATACCTGTTGCGATATTTTGCGAATGCAAATCAAGAGACACGGTAGTGTCTCGCGCCAAGTACACGCGGAGCGAGACCGACCGTGATTAATTTTACCTAACAAACATGATGATTGACTGTGTTCAATTACCGTGAATGGTAAACAAACAAATCTTTTTTTTTATCTACTTTATCATTTGTACTACAGAGATATTTTCACCTACTGCAGTAATTTTATAGTTCAGAGAAAGCAAGTCACTAAATAAATATACCACACGTTAGAAAGTGTCACATTTTTTTTAGAATCAAAATCATTACTCTTTTTACACGATAAATAGCGCAAAAGAATATTTAGCGTAGCCAGAGTTTCACTATAACGCGAACTCTTTCGCCAAAGCGTTCGACGCGACGCGTTTAACCTCGTACGCTATTATTTCGCGTCCGTCGCTTTTTTTGCCCCGAACTTTTCGCGCCGCTTCCGCACTTCGCCGCCGGCATTGTACAGCGTATTAAATGCAGTTACTAATTATGACACGAGCTCGAGGTCGTGCGGGGGTGTTGCGCTCGCACGAACCGCGAATAGCAAGGGCACCCTCGCGCGATAATAATGGCCATCAGAATTCTAGCGACGTGCTATTAGGTAAATTGTGAGAAATACCGTGGATCGCGCGGCGGCGTTGACTCGCGCAGTCGGGCCGCACGTCCGAATTCTCAAGAGCGCAACAGAGAGACGACAAACTTGCCGCTCCGGTCGATTTGATTAAATCGCGGATACTTAATTAAAGCGGATGTTAATGTCGCGTCATTACGCGCATCGCTGCTCGTTCCGGTCAATAAGACCACTCCCGTAAGTTCTAACTGTCGTCCCACGAGTACCACTCACGAATTGCCTTACGTCGTCCCAGTGACGCACGTGTCCTATATTTTCCGAACGGGTCCCTACGACTGATTAATCTAAAGGGATGAAACGCCATCGGCAATAATTTTATGTTAAATGTTAATCCTACGGTACCTACGGTTATTCTCAATTATTACCTCAGCGTTACTAATATCGGTATTAAACCCGCAGTAATCATATCGCTGTGCAAAGTGCTAATTTCGAGAAAATTTCTTCTCGTCCGTATCTCGTACGAATATCCATGATTTCCGCGCGAGTTCGCTAACTGCATATTCTCAATTATGCGCGCTATTCGCGGCCGAACATCTGCAGTGATCTGCACCGCGAGGCCGTTAACAGAACTCGCCTTTGAAAAAAAGCTCGTTAAAACATTAAAATCGCCCGGTCTTTTTGTTCCGTCAAAAATCGAGGCATCGCGGTACTTAACGCAGAGTTCTACACGAGGAGAGGAACTAGAGGAATAGAGAGGCAGATATACATCGGCATGGATCAGCGACAGGAACTCGCGTCCCTGTTTACGTACGGCTCGTCGACCGTTTTTTTTTATTTTTCTCTCCTTCTCTCTTTCTCTCGGCGTTTATATCCTCGATCTCGATCCGTATTTCTCGGTTCGTTTCACTCGTGCATTACAGCGCAATGCCGACCGGCGTGGATTTCGCGGTCCGTCGACACCGACTAGCCGCCCCCGCTGCCGCCGCCGCCGCCGCCGCCGCCGCCGTCGTTCGACTCAAAAAGGGCGGGCAACGCTATATACAATGTCTATTTATTTGCGACAAATTCAATGGAAGCTCGGTTCCAGAACCGCTACTATCACTGGTGTGTAATCTCCGCCTCTCCTCTTCTTTCTCTCTCATTTCAACTCTTCTTTTTTCCTACTATATCTCTCTTTTCTTAATTTTAATGTATATTTTTTCCCCTCTATGCACGCACTGTATTTTTTACGCGTAAGAAAATTACACATATAGAGTGTAAAATAAATAAATTATCTCTTTTTCTCGTTATTTTAGTATATTTACGTTTTCAAGCTAAATCGCGTCTGATATATTTTTAAGAAAAAGATCCGTTAAAAAAAAAAATATCGATTTTCGGTTTTTTGCATTTTTATATAGCTTATAGTTTTGAAAATATTCTCTCCAAATATTATTAAGGAATTCGCAAAATTGGCGGAGTTATAGAGGTTTGAATGGACCTCGAAATGGACGGGTACGCCGCAGGTATATGTTATACCGTTATAACACGAACCGCATGCGAGCCGCCTGGCGACGCATCGGAGCGCGTCGGCTAGAGGATCAGGCTTGGAACGTGCAAGTTCTAGCCTGAACGTGCAGGTAGTGCAGGGGTACTAGAATTTCTTTTCAAAGAAACCCCCTCCCATCCCTCGTCCTTTGTTCGGTTTATTCTGATATTCAACCGTCGTGTCGTATCGTTAATATTGCTTAGACTCCCAAAGTAAGCGTACTTGTTTCACGAGTAAAAGTGCAGTAGTTGTTGAGTTGGACGATGGATTTAAAAAAAACAGCCGAGATAAACGTATACGACCAGATCGTCAAGAGAAAAAAAAGTTCCAAAGACAACAGCCGAAACTGATTCGATTTTCAACTCGACATCAGCAAAAAAATTACGCAATGTCCAGGATAATAAAATTCCGCGGGACAGGGATAGTAACTACGTGATTTTCAATTTCTTTACGGTGTTCGCGGCACTGAGTGCATATATGGAGTGCAAAGAATGTCACGAGGAAGTGAAATTTGACAAAAAGAATCTAACTGGGCTCAGTTTCAAAATCCAATTAGAATGTGCCTGTGGAGTCAAATTCGTGGATTCGTCTCCGAAGATCGGTCAAGCGTCCGAAATAAATCGTCGGTTTGCCTTTATTTCGAGACTTCTTCCACTCTCAAGAGCTGGAATTAATTTGTTTTGTGGCCTCATAGACATCAGCAAAGGTTTTACACAGAGACTGTATACCACCTGTCTCGAGGATATCCATATTGCCAGCAAATCAGTTTTCGAGTCCGTACTAAAAAAAACTGTCGAGGAAGAAAAGCAGGAGAACATCGCTTACAGACGCGATTGAGAACTGACAATATCAGGAGATACTGTCATAGGCACCTGGAAGAAAAGAGGATATTCTTCCAAGTACGGCATAACTACTCTGATTGGCTGTTACTCCCAAAAAGTTTAAGTCATCGACGTAATAGTCAAATCGAATTTTTGTCTAGGATGCAAAACATGGGAAAATCAGAAGGGTATTCCAGAATACGAAGACTGGATTAAAACACATCATAAAAAATGCGAAAATTTCATGGTAAAGATGTTTGAACGGTCCGAGGAGAAGTATGGCGTGCGGTATGGCACTTACATCGGAGATTGCGATTCGAAAACGTACATCGCCATCAAAAACGCAAAACCATATGGTGACGAATTGTCGGTGCAAATTGTCGGTGTACTCATATACGAAGATCTGGCCAGAGAAGAATTACTGGAGAGATGTCTGGGGGACAACACACAAAACAGCAATGAGTCTTTCAATGCTACACTCTGGAGGCTGGCCCCAAAACATCTGCATTGCGGTCTTTCCTCGCTTGAAATCGCTACAGACATAGTATGCTGCTATTGTAACAAGGGATTCAGCCCAATCCTGAAAATAATGTGTGCTATGGGTATGCGTATTGGCGACGAGGCTCACGATCTTGCAGCTACGCGCGACAACGAGCGCATCAAGCGTATGCTGAAAGAAGATCATCCTTCGGGGTCCAAGAAGCACGGAATGCTGAGAGAGAGGCTAGCAGTGCTCAGTATGATTTTTACTTGGAGGAAGATGGACTCCAATATGGCGCCGGAATAGCCGATTGAGCGTGACTGAAATCAACGATTATTTCTACCGATTCATATAAAAACTTTAAACGCGTTTTTCTCGAAATCACTTTTTTTAAACTTGTACCCATGATATCTCAGGAACCATTGGATCGATTCACTTAAATTTTCGCGAGGTTGTTCAGAATACATCTCTCTAACGCGGCGAATAGTCTACATAAAAAATTACAACCTGTACAACTTGAAGAAGACTGAAAAAGCTGCCAAATAAAAAAAATTGTTATCGTGGCGCCATTTTGTGATTTTTTTTCAATGCAATCGAGCTACGGGCTATAAAAAGGGTCATCTGGCAAACCAAAATATACCTGGATTTTTTGTTTCAGATCAGTCAAACGGGCGCAATCGCGGGTACCGATGAAATGCTGCCTCTTGCGGTCCAGCGCGCCAAGCGAGTACGACTCAACAAAATGTCTTATAAAAATTTGTATAAGCATAAAAAATACCAATGAATATGTACGCAAAAGAATTTGTCAATTGGTTTTACTGTTTTGGAACAAAAAATTCGTGAAAATTAATTTAAAAAATCTCATTAAAACGTATCTCCCCCCTTTTAAAGAAAATTCTATTGTCCTTTTGCCTTCAAAAAAGCATTGACATTCAAACCGAGCAACAATATAACGAGCATCTGACCGTTTACGTGCTGTTCATCCACACATTTATGACGTCAAAGATCGGCGCGGGAAGAGAGCGAGAAAAAAGACGAGGGCGGAGTGGACAGCATGAGGGTGTTTCGGACAACGCGCGGTGACCGGAAGCGCGGTCCGGTGCTTTCCCACCATCGGCTACGTGGAGCAATGCTCCCGGCGCTGGGTGAAGGTGCTATTGCCGAAGTGGCACGGCCGCACTTGATTTCGGTTCGAAAGAATCTAATCGAGTCGGCGCATCGGACGCTTCGCGTGTGAAATTGCTGTCGCGAGAAATTGCACACTCGCACACTTCGTGTTTTTGAGTCCCACAGAGAGCTTTCAAATTCAGTGACCGAGCCTCGATAGATTTATCAGAACGCGGATGTCGGGAAAGTTGCGACGGTTTATTACTATTATCATACTGATCGGGGGAACATCAAACGTTCGATATTTTAGCATCGATAAGATGAATACTTTATCAAGCTTAATATAATCTAGTGGCTATTAGAGAATAACAATATAAAAAAGCTGGAAAAAACATGCAAAAAATCTGTCCACATTTTAATTAAGGAATTTACAGAATTATGTACAACTAGCATGCCCCGCCGGGCTTCGCCCCGGCCCCGGTATTTCTTTAATTTTTTTTTTTTTTTATTGTTATTTTGCTTTTTGGGGCGGAGACGAATCCAACAAATCATAGATCATTAAAATCTGTCCAGCCGTTCTTGAGTTATAAATGGTGTAACTAACCCGACTTTGTTTATATATATATATATATATATATATATATATATTAAAACTATATTTTATGCGGTAAAATAGTATACCTCGAAAAAAACCTAAGTAACAACTGATAGACGTAATCTTCATATCTCGAAAAATCTTGAAAAAATCTAAGCAGTAGTATCTTTATTTCCGAAAAATTATAACTCAAGTGATACACGTCACAAAATTATGTTACCTTATCAAAAAGAAGAGTCGCGCTTCAAGTGATCTATTACAATTACAAAAAAGAAATGATATTTCTTTAAATTACAGCGTCAATTACAGAGAGAACATATATATTGCTTCAAAAAATAATTGTTGCACTACTTTGAAAAATCTTTACATTGTGTCAATTAAAAAAGAATGTATGATAACAATTTTATAAGATTAAAAATTTTTATTTAAGTTTAACAAGGAAATACAAGATATTTAAATACAAAGTTTACATGTGTATTTTTTAGTGGTCACAAAGAATTACAGAGATAACAGTACAAAATACAAATATTTTATTAAAATACATGAATTTTTCTTGTAAAAAACTTGGCGCTGCTAGACCTCAAAATTTTAAATAAATAGATACAATAAATAAAAATAATTCAGAGAAGAATGCGATGAGAGTAATATTAAATGATTACCAGCGTGGATGTGCGAGTGCATAAGTGATATGGGTGTGCGTGACGACGCGGACGGCGGATAATGCGGCTTCTAATTAAGTAGAGGACAAGTTTCTCTGTAATAATATTTGTAAGAAAATGTAAACACTCGCATAGTTAGTAATAATCACATAAACGTAGTTAATATTAATAATAATAATAAATAAAATTAAGGTAGGACATTATATAAACAGTAAATAAACTAAGTATGACAGTAATATATAGAATAAGATAATTATAGGATAATTACATAAAACAATTACCTTGTTGAATTAAAAATCGTCGCGTCGCGTAATAAATATAATAAAGAGTCACACGGTCGGTCTCGCTCCGCGCGTATTACCGTGTCTCTCGATCGATCGAGATAGGTTAACTGATGATGAACTGACTGACAGCGCGCTAAACGAACGCACTGTCTGCACTGCACTGCACTGCGATACTAACGCCACTAGCCGCCAGTGTCGAAAAAGTGAAAGTAACGTTTCTGATTATGACGTCATCATATAAGACGTCGGCGTTAGGAGAAAGAGGAGGAGGAGGAGGAGGAAGTATTTTAATAAAAAATTTTCACATTTGGACTTTGCGTCGCAATATCTCTACTCGTAGGGCACGTAGCGGAATATTATAAGAGAAACCCTCCCCCTAATTGGACCCCAAGCTATCGATCAAGCCTACTTAGAACTTGATCCGTTCACTCGTTATCGAGATCTCAACATCTCGGGTACTCGCAACCCGTCGCGTCGCGTAAAAGAGTCACGGTCGGTCTCGCTCCGCGTGTACTTGGCGCGAGACACTACCGTGTCTCTTGATGCAGATAAATGCGACACGCATAATCAGATCGTAACCATAGAAGTCTTTTCGAATTAAACGACCTCGCCTCTTCGCGAGAGCTCTACCTCAACCCTCAACCATCTTGCGGCAAAATAAAATTCCGGCGTCGAAATCGAGCCGGGGATATAATGGACCACGCGTGTTGAGCCATGCTTCCAAAGTAATTGCCTCATCTGGATCGCGAGCGTCGAAGGAACATGTCAACTATACTGAAACCTGAAACTCGCTCATGATATATATACGCACGGACACACGTGAAGGTATATACAGCGGGTCGGCGTGTACCCATATACGCGTATATATACACCGTGCACATCCACGTGCGCACGTACGAGCAACTCACGGCACATACACGCGCGCACACTGGCCCGGGACGACGAAAGTAGCGATTGCACGCGATACGCGTGCTGAAACGAAATGGCCCCGACGGAAACGCTATGTATCACCGACCGCCGGCCATATCACCGGATCCACGCCGGTCACACAAAATAGAACAAATTTCTCGGCGCGATAGCGGAGTCCCGTGTAGAATTGTTCCGCTCTGTTTGCGCGTTACGCCGTTATTTTATACTTTTCGCCGATAAAGTTTAATTCACCGAAAGCATTCTCCGCGAGATCCATAGGCGGCCGCGCGCGATAACCGCGTATACGATCAGCGATACGCCGTTATCTATTAAATGTAAAAAAAAAAATAAATAAAAAATAAAAAAAACGTCGTCGGCCAAGAAATGGTATTAAAAAAGGTAGCGTGATAAATTTTTTGAACGCTGACGAAAAAAGATCGCCTTTGCTAAGATCGCCTTTCTTCCGCCGTGGCTATTACTCTCATTGCGATTTACGCCGCCCGGCGTAATAAATGGTTGACTCGAAAATCACCGTTGATGTACTCGCGTTTCGGTTCTACGGTTCATTTGTCACGGCTAGAGGCATCGTATACGCGCCACCGCGGTTTCTACCTCTGAAATTTTCAGAGTCGACTCGAACGCCGAAATTTGCTCGCTCTCGTCTTCGGGTCAGAGGTGTCACGCGCCTGCTATAGCGTTACCGCGGGGGCATCCTGCAGAAATTATCGTCCTTCCCGCGTCACTCGTGATTACTAATTTTGTAATGGTCAGGATATTTCGACGGGCAAAATGCGAGCGATAATCTCGAACCGGACTATAATTTCATTAAATCTTGATTGAACGCGGCACGACGTTTGCGTCATGTATAGCGTGTGTTCCGCTCTGATAGTTTGACACTGCGGTGGCATGTTAACTCGAAAATGATCTCCGAACAGATTTTCTCAGCGGCTATTTCGAGCGACAAGATAGACCGTGCGGCATCATGGTCCCTCGCACCGAATAGATTATAATCTCCTATATGCGGAACACCCGTTTAATATACTGATTAAGCCGCCTATTATACTCCTTGACCAAAGAGGCCATTACGTACGAACAAAAGATGAAGAAACCGAAACATCGAAGATAGAAAACTATACCAAAGTGTATTTCAATACGTAAACTGAATAGTTTCTGTACACAATTTGCTATAAAAGCTATTAAAAGATGAATTCAAAAATATAGAATATAATTAAAATAACAAAATATACATATGAAATAGGAAGAGCATTGGATTAGAAGAGGACGTAAAACTAACTTTCTTACGCTGTCATTTTATTATGAATCACTTACGAAGTAAATCCTGCATCATTTTTTAAATTGCCTCGTTCCGTAGATAAAATCAACGCCCTAGCACGCGGTCACATGCGTGCGAGCATATGCGTAGACGTACGCGTAAAGGCCTGGACACACGAATCGACAAAAGACGTAAGACGTAAATCGTAAGGAAATCCACTAATCAGAGTCGACTATTCCCCTCTTCTTCCCTCTTAAAGAGGGGAATAGTTGACTCTGATTGGTGGATTTCCTTACAATTTACGTTTTACGTCTTCCGTCGATTCGTGTGTGAAGGCCTTCACCGAGTCCCATTTTCGGCACTGTCCGGAGGCTCCCGTAAACTCATTCGGGAGCCCTTCGGAGCCCCTCGGGCAAAAAGCGTCCAATGCCACGGTAACAACGATAAATCCACTTCGGAACGAATTCGACGGTGAACGCCGCGAGGATAGGTCGATCGGGAAAGAGATAGAGAGACGCAGAGAGAATGACGATGGCGATGGGGATGCTTCGTGTCGAGGCAGGCGTTAACGGTTCGGTTGTTCGGTCGCGATAAATCAACAACTGTCGACGCTGGGCCCACGGCAAACAGCACGCTGCAATTTCAGCGGCGATGGATGCCGAAGACGACGACGACGACGAAATTAAATACGACGTCGCATTGTGTACAATGTCGCCGCGTAGCAAACGCCCCGGCACATAGACACAGTAAAGTCGTATTCCAGCAGCGATGCTCCGAAAAGAATGTTGTCTTCCTACGGCACTCTCGCGCCGGACGAAATAAATTGATTTCCTCTATCCTCCACCCTTTGCTATCGAATCCGCTGTATTATCCGTCGCTGCATTACGTATATCATCAGTATAGCTATAGCGATATAATCATTTAATCGATTTCGCCGTATGCATGTGCATGATACATTGGATCGTTCCATTAACGAAATGATCGTGTTCCGTTTCGTATACGTATTCGCGATTCCGGGAACGATTCCTTTTGAACTTAAAATAGAGTTTCAAAGGGCTGCAAGTTCGCCTGCGCTTAATCAGAATCTTTGCGTTGATTTAAGGAAAGTTTATCCATAAATACAAAACGATATAAAACTAAATAAATTAGAATAACTTAACGTAACGCAGATATAAATCTTATTGCTGTTGAACAACAGTCTTACACTTAATAAACAGCTCGCTAAAACTGCTTTGCATTTATGCAAAGATTGCGAATTTTCTTTTTACGTTCATGAAGCACCGAGAGTTTGCTTTCTTAGGGAAAAAGAAAAAAATAACTGGGAAAATAATCAAAAAGCATAATTAATAAATTCAATCAAACGGAAAATGCCGATGTTAACCGATAATATTGAATTTAAATTCTCCAGTATCTTCTAAAACCTAGTGAAATTATATGACATTATACATATCCTAATTATAATTTTCATGTACTTGGTAATTTCGTTATCCTTATATATTTTTATTCATTTATTTCATAAATCCGATATAATCCGCCGTTCACCGGTGTACACGATGAATCTTCTCGGACGTTACAGAACTTCCGGTGTACTGTTAGCGTTGTAAATCACCGAGTATCACTGAACGGCCGTTGATGCTTTCTTATTTTTCCGTCCGCGTCGCATCCCCTGTAGGTATCCCTCCCGATATATTCAATATTCTTTGTGCGATCACCGCGATCGTTTGCGGACCGCGTCTCTAATTTATCGTCGCTCGACAATACGGCGACAATGAATATCGAAACAATAACGACAACGACCAACGACGAGGACGAGCGTTTCGTGCACGCGCACGCGAAAGAATGGCGTTTCGCTATTGCGATCACGACGGATATTCTCTCGCCGCGGAACGGAACTTCCGGCACTCTCGCCGGAATCGCAACGTACTTGCATCGAAAGACCTTTTTTCAGCGATCCGAGAAAGCACTACCGCGCGGGCGAGTCGAAGCACGGCGGTAAAAACCGCATACTTAATGAATTTTCAGGCGAATACAAAGTTAACGTTCCGAAGAAAACTATTTTATGCGCGCCTCGCTCAGCGCTCCGCTTTTCTCTGAGCTGTATATTATATACAAATTTTTTTTCATCCAAAGATTCGACGATCAATTCTGAGTCGTTTTGTTTATAACTTCAAAATGTTTACAATATCAATATTTTTACTAACAGAAATATAACTCAATTTTTTTAAATTTACCAAATAGTGAGAAAAGCAATATCAGTTTATTGCATTTTTTCTTTATGTAACGTTATCAATTTGTATTGTTTATTACAGCAACAATCACTCGCAGAATAAAATAACCAAATTGTGTAAAATAAATTGGAACAATACGCTTTAATCAAATAGAAAATTTTGTATTTAAAAAAATTGTTTTCCAAAAACCTATTTTTTTATTTATTAAATACCCCAAAAATATCATCATATGTGTCGACACGTACGTTTTATTTGTAAAAATTTGGACTGTGTTTAATGCGAGCAATTTCTGTTAAACTTGTTGATCCAATCAATTTAGCGTTATTTTAGTTCTATTAAGAATCAAAAAATCTCGTCTTTGATATTTGACTGACGTTTCCATTTCATGCCGATTGGAGAATTCTTAATATTTCGCGATCATGCATGTGTATTATATCATACGGATATACGTATACGCCATAGTTTATCTAAAAACTAAAACGTGAGTTTGAAATAAAATTCCTAGATAACTGAAAATCCTCGTTGTTATATACATTTATCGTTATACTTTCCAATATATCTTCGGTAATTCTTCAGTTTAGCTACAGCAGCACAAAAAACGATGAACTTAGGTTCATATCTTCTTGCATCTCAAGAGTAAAAAGTAGAACGGAATTCAGTAGCGTCTTTTTCTAACGTTTGTATCGAAGTTCATTACGACGTAATTATATCGCAGGTCTAAGAAACTCCGCTGTAAATTGGTCGATGCGGCGACAGCAACATTCGGAGCAAGGATCGTGCCAATATGAGCTAGTGTTCTTCCGTGCCGGATAGCACGAATTAACATCCGCATTTGCATCCGACTGGTTGCGCAGTCTGCAGTGACATAAACGCGGTACGATACGGTTTCCTGCCGGCTTATTTCCCAAATTCCAGTACCTACGGAAAATATCCTTGAACGTAGTTCACAATAAACATTCTTGTTTAACGAGTTATTTTCACTGAGAGAAATTTAAGTGACAACAAAATTTGATTTGCTATTGCCAACAAAAGGTTTGCTACTATTGCTAAATTAATTAGCTTTCGCAGCAAACCAAGTGTTTGCTGTCACTATACTGACAAATGATTTGCTAATACAGCAAAAAATTTCTCTCAGTTAGCGAAAAATTTTCTAAAAATAAAGGAAACCGTGGCTAAATGGTAGAGCGAAACTTGATTAAAGCACGAATTAACCAATAATAAACTTTGATTTATCGTCGTGCTTGCCGCCATTCAAATTAAATAACGAGAGAACTTCGTGACGTAAATTAACTAATTACATTTCTTTTAAAATAGTTCATCGTTGTAACTTTCAGAAACTGTATTTAATTTGCGACGCTTTTTCCCCTGGTCTCGCAATCCGGTGGAGGGCTATCGTGGATTGGCAGCACGCGCAACTAATTCAGACACCAAATGATTGGGCGCCAGGTGCGACGGATCGCACCACCGTACACTATTATATCTAACGCGATATCCCCGACAATACCTCAGGGCGTAGTTCTTTTTCAGGAAATTCGGAGAGAGGCGTCACGCAATCAAACACACACAAAATGATAATAATAAGATAAGATATATATTTAGTCAGATATAAGACACTTGCAACCGAATCTCAATCACAGTATGTGTTGGTGTAATGGGTCTGAGCATCTCGCACTCGGAATCAGACCACGCGGTAACGAGACATTATCGGCGGCGGATCGACGCCGCGGCAACGAATTCACGCGAAGATGTTGTATAAATTACCGCACAAAAGTCGGAGAGGCTGACGCACGAATGCCGCATAAACGACGCAATAAGGGCACGCGAGAATGTCGAATTTTAAATACTGTAGATTAACGCACGCGAGATCAGGTCAACGCAACAGATAAACGCAGACGAACACACAAAAGATTAACATAAATAATTAGTTGATGAAAATATCGCGGTACCTTACTTCGAACTCGCAACGACTTCGAACTCACAACGAACTTACGCCACGAGGCCGACAAACCGACTCGCCGCACCATCGGTTGCGCCTTCACCGCGCACCCGGGCCACTTCGATTCCGCACGACGCAAAAATTATGGGCGATCTCGCCGTGTCGACCACGCTGGCCGGCGATTGCCCCCGAACACGAAATAAGGACTCGTATTGCGGACGATCCCGCGGCTTGCCACGCGAATCCCGAATTCTTTCGCAAGCACGGAGATTCCGCGGCCCCGCGCCGATCCCGTCGATCTTCCCGTCCCGCCAAGCACAATATTCGCCGTCCTCGAGAGCCCGGATACGTCACTCAAATACGAGGGCGAGTGCCCTTCAAATTACATGACCACTCGCGGCTCGCCGTTTCCCTCACAATTCGCTTCCGTTATCGCCACGCTTATCCCGATTCACGCGAGGAAACGCGGCGCAATTATTCTCGCCAACATGAACAGAACGCAACACGATTGCGAACTCTAACACAACGAAACGCGACACAATTACGAATATTAACACCATGAAACGCGACACCATTCGACACGATTAATCCGACTCGCACAATTTAACGCCACGCGACTGCCGGCCGTGACGGTGCTCCCGGGGAGGGCACGGTTGGTCTCTACGCACAAGAGAGCTCACTCTCGGCAAGGCCCTGGCACGATTTCCACACGAATCTATCTTAAATGCGAGCGCAAGGTAACGCACGCTTCATACCGCCGTCCACAGGTAATTCCTGCGGCTCTCAGGTAACCGATACGTGCCTGGGGCCAGTGCCTCGAGCGAACTCTCTTTTCTTAACGCGGGGATGCCAGAGTGGTGACCTTACAATGCGTCCTAGTATCGTAGTTCGGGCGATGCTCATCCCAGGTTCCTCGCCGGCACGACAGTGACGTGACGGAAATGATGGCTTGCCGGGATCGCGCCGGTTCCCCGCGCCTGCGCTGTAGCGTGCCGCTCGACCGGATTGCCGGTCCTAGCCCCGGCGCCTAGGCTGCCCGTGCGCCGCTCCTTCCGGGGGCGCCACTCCAACGCTAGGGCGCTCTCATCGGCGCCTCAGCTTCTCGCGCGTTTCCCACCTCCCCTTCCGGCGGCGCCGCTCCATCTGCCTCCGACTCGGCGCGGGCTTTTCGAATCAACCGGCTGTCCGGGCCGCGATGATCGGGTGACGGCCCCAGGGCTGTGCCTTTCCCTGGGCCGCTCCTCGGCACCCTGGTCTAACTGGCGTTTCGTTCGGGTGTGTCCCGGGGTCTCCTAGACTGTTATCCTGCCGCTGTTACGACCAAGTACGGAGTGAATTCCGGCCGGCGACACTCATGCACTTGCGGGGAGGTCCGGGCAATCCGACTTTTGGCCATGTCCCCTGGCCGTCTCCTTAATCCTTTGCCTTTCCTCGTTGCGGCTCCCGGCCGTTACATGTTGACTCCAGCCACCACTGGCGATTCCTTGAAAACTTAACAGCTAATTAGACCAATTAATAATACGCAACCGCCCTCCCTTCGCTCTAACGAGGAAGCATCCCCGAATTCCCCTCGGCCGAGCCCGTCCGGGAAGTAGACGCGACTTGTCACGTCACAAATTATTAAGAGTCTAATTAATACTGCGATATACGATGTTGCGTTTTAGTGTAAATAAAGGAACTAGAAAATACATTGTTTTCACAAATTAGATGGATATTTTCTTTCCTCCAATTACCACATTAAGCAAAATTAGTCAAGATACTTACATATCGATATACACTTGGAATATTGTAATTTATCACTTGGAGCACGTATATATTTCTGTTATGTCGCTGTAACATACGCTGTTCACGTTCTAGACAAACCCTGTCGTGTCTAATTTATTGCCTCATTCTACTGTCATATCGTAGTAGTCGTATAGTTTGAGGCTGGCTTTGCCATGTAAAACGGTATTAAGGCAATTACCATCCTACTGTTCGTAATCTTTCAGTAAACATAAACCCGGCCCTGGATTGTCAGGAAGTTTCGAAGCAATGTATACTTAGCAGGATTAGCAGAAGATTAATTAATACATTGCACTTAGAAGGAAGTGCTCCCGCTATTATACACTTCAACTTGCTTGGTCTACGGACGTTTTCTCACACGGAACAAAATCATTCGCAACGTTCGCAAGGCAGAAAGACATTCGTCAAATTCAGTAATAAAGATATTAATAAATATCTACACGTATCTACAAGTTGTCTTTTTTTTATTCAATCGGATTCGTTCCAACTTAATTCTTAAACGAATTAGTTAAATGGTTTAATAGTCGCATTGTTAATGAGCTTCAAATATCATCTTATTCATTTACAATACAAAATTATTATTTCTAAAGATTTCACTTAAGATTCACCACTTGGTTGCACTCGCCGATCAAGAGACAAATCTGAGAGATCGCCTTGCGTTTGACTCAGTGCCAACAAACGGTGCCTTTCTCGATTATTCTCTAGGATGACGAGCAACGACGATTTGCAGACTATACCGTGATAGTTTCATTTACGGCTGGACACTCCGGATGTTGCCAGGGACGAGAAGTTGGACGTCGAGACTTCCGGCGACAGTAAAATCCGCGGAGCTTACACCGGCATCGCGTCGTAAACCGTTGCTGCTATACGGAGGAAGATGTGGACTAAGGTAAGATACTACGAATACTCTAATATACGTGTCTTCGCTCTCCATTATTTGCATTTGCGCGAAACGTTTGAGCACTTCCGGCGAGCAAAATTGATTCGAAATTTCGCACTATTTCCCTACCGTTATATTTAATTTGATTGCAGTTCTTCTTGTTCCCCGTAAGAATTTGCAATTATATTTATAACGAATTTCGAAGGATATCTATATTTACATTAATGCATTATATATACAAATAAAATAATCGTTACAGCAAATATCACGTTTTTTTTATGATCAATTCTGCAAATACGGTGCTCTGCGCTGCAAGGCTTAAAAGTTTTACTCCCGAGAATGGAGCACGCGCGCATTCGAAAGAAACTTTCCGAATAATAACGTCTGATGTGCATGCAGTGAAACCTATTTTTATCGTGAAGTTGATAAAAATTCACGTTTTATTCGGCGAATGCAACGTTTCCTTTGACGAGCGTTTCGCGAACACTGCTTTCACCATGCGATTCTCATGCGAGCGCAAAAATTTTCAAGTTCAGCGAGCGAAAGAGAGTACATTTCTTTCTTTTTTTTTCTCCAGTCGGGTCGCCGGGTTCCCGATCGAACTGGACCGACGAATACTTCCGGTTATTCGCGCAATTATTTAAACGCCGCGATTGAGGTTCGAAAGAAGAAAAAAAACGTGTCCCGGTTGTGTGAATTTCCGCGCTCGCCACTATTAGGCGCACGGCACGGCTGCATTTCATTCTTCGCCTTCGCGCAAGAAACACAAAACAAGGTATACGTTCGTAAAATATTATGTAGGATAAGGAGGTTTTGGCGCAGGGCCACAATCGATGGCGATACCGGGGAGTCTGGAAAGTTTATCCGGCCAAAGAGCTTAGCGTGGCTGCGGCGCGCGTTCTGCTCGGCCACGAAACTTCCTCCCCCTTATAAATAAACTTCGTCACGACCACCCTGGCCCCCTTATTCCTGTGTGCGTCCGGCTTAAGCAGTCTAATCCGGCCTCATATACGCCCAGCGCCGCGAGCGCATCGAGCGTGGTAAACTTACACACTTCCGGCTGCATCACCTTCAGTTTGCCCCGGCACGGCTATTCAAGACGCATTCTCGATCTCGCGGCTTTTCTATTCCGCGATTCCTTCCCCGTACCTTGACTACGATGAGATATGCGGGATCAATCGGTGTTCGGCCCTGTGAGCTTCATCGAACGGATGATCGACCCATGTCGGCGATAGCGCTTGAAAGAGGATTGGCATACGTTTGAGATTTTACGGAGGATTTTTCCAATACGGTATAATATGCGAGCACTTATTTGCAAAATGATATTACTCCCTTTTGAGAGAAGCGTTCTACATTTTAATAAAACGTTGTGCACTTTGATTTTAATAAAATTTTAGAAGCTCAACTTACACCGTGATAAATCTAGAATAAAGGATTAATACTCTTAATAATTTCATTATGTGAATTTTATGTAGATAAAATATTCATATTTCAAATTATAAGCAGAAAAACACATTTCCTTGCAAATATTACATTACGATGAATATTAGAAACAATCATATTATGACAAAAGGTATAAAAAAAGAAAAAGTACGCTATACAGAGTAAAATAATTTCAGAAAAAAGAAAAATATTTTGGAAAATGAAAAGATTCATTGACCAAGATCTTCGGATTTCATTCCGTTGAATTATTTTATTTATGGAATGTGATGAAAAGTGAAGTTTACAAAAGAAAAGCGAATATACGAGAAGAATTGATTGCACATATCTTTGATGCTGCTGTCCACATAAAGGAACAATAACATAAACTCAAAAGAATAACGCAATTTTACAACATAATTTGAAAAGTGCATGAACACTGACGGTAAAACTTTTAAAAATTTATCGCGAATGTAAACGTACGTACTACTTTTGTCATTTTTCTAGTAAATTATTCAATTTAAATATCTCCGTGACTATAAAGACTTATAATGACTATTAACTTATAATGACACATATCATCACTTTCCAAAATATATCTCTTTTTTCCTGAATCACTCTTTATATAACGCGTTGGCATATTTTTGATGTCATAAGGGTAAAGTTTAGATTCTCCATTATCACAAAGTTACGAGGTTGCACAGTGAACGTCTCCTCGCGCAATGTTATATCCTTGTGTCAACGTGTCATGTCGCGTTCCAATTTATAATGTTCGCATTATACAATATCCGGCAGGAGTGAGGAAGCGAAACGCATTTACAGAACACTGTTGCACTCAAAAGCACAGCTGTACGTTTATTATTCAATGAAAACTTCAATATTATAACTACCTCTTAAAACATCCGTCTCAGATAAGAATATTTTATCAGCAGGAGTTTACGTGCAAAACTTACAAGAAATAATTTTACTTCTGAATAATTTTATGTAACAAAGAAGCGGCGATTGAAATAAAAAAGAATAAGATAGATTATTATTTTATTTTTGGAGCAAATCTCATTCAAATCTGGTATTGCGAGCTCTACTCTCTAAGATCACAAGATGGATGAAACTCGGTGTCAGAGTCATGGCTTAGATGCAAAAGAATATTCTGATCTTTCACTGGATGCGCACGGTTTTCCATCGCGAGATCATCAATCCGCAACAGGTTATCCTGCGCGCTCCGCGTGATACCGCTTTATGCAACACAATGTGTGTAGTCGATGCAACAAATCCCCGTTCCAGCAGTCTTGTATCGCAGCGTACGGGTTTACGTAGTAGAGGAAAGAGTGCGCGCGTCCGCTCCGAATATCGCATCATCCCGCGGGCTAAAGCGATTTAATGCAGCTAAGTAATTTCCCCTTAACTTCATCGCGCGAAACTTTCGTTCTGGGGAACTTGTTATACTGCTGCAGATGTGTAAGCTCCCTAAATTATCCTGTCGACGCATTAAGCAGTATCTCGTGGAAGTGCGAGGTGAACCAACAAAGTGCCGAGCTCGGCGAAATCTCGACGGTTAAAAAAAAAAAAAGAGCAGCTCGGCAAAGAAATTTATCGTATTCCGAGAGAAATTCTCCGGAACAAATAATAAAGCGTGCGCGACGAAATAATCCGCACGAATTTTCTACGGAGAAAATAAATTTCACAAATGTCAAATGTTTCTATGCGCAGCCGAGATAAATACTTGATTTCCTTCAACTAAATATGCGCGGACGAGCGCGCGCGCGCACGCGCGCGCGTGAACATACGAGAGAACAAACAGAATGGATAGCAAAGGGAATATCCGATCATTCTCTGTGTTTCGATTATAAATCTCGATGAAAATGCTCGAAGCGAGGATATCCCGCGGACCGAACGTCGGTGCACGTCACGCAGTTCGTCACGTCACCGCACGTCACGATACTCCTCGTCACGCGAGTCCGGCGTGCGGCGGTATTGTTTCGCGCTTTGCGTCGATGTCAGATTATACCGGCAGGACTCTGTCATGTTCACGCTGACTGCGCGTGTTACGTATAGATATACCTATACGTGCCGCATATATACGTTGGCTGGCAATAGGTTGTCCCTCCCGGCTGAATCGCGGAGCGGCGCAAATGCAATTTCAACGATTCAGACGGGCCACCGCGAAGTCACGTTGGTAAAGGCAACGTCACAAAAATGCGCACCGGGCCCTTCGAATCTCGCCCGTGTTTTAACGGCGTTTCCCATTTTGCGGAGCTTCGCTATTTCAAATGCAAATTTCGCATGGTTTGCTAGCACGCCGGATGAACTACGCAAAGTGAAACGAAAAAGTACGATTCGTGAAAAAAAAAATTCAACATTAAATTAGCGAGACTCTCCATTTCTGTCCATCGTGAATGGCACGGAGCAAACTGGACGAAGTGAGAATGATCACCTTTTAATAATTCCGTATGATTTGAATAAAATTATCGATTTTTCATTATTGCGTCATTATATGATTAAAAAAAATGTATCTATATTAAATAAAGACATTTTACGGGTAATTTCCGTCGAAATGGAAATCTAATCGTTGTATTTCTTTTTATATTAAATCCAGTATAATCAACAGCTCATTATCCTATAAATAAGTACGCCTTCGATATTCACGAGATCATCGTCGCACGTTCTCACCCAAAGTTGAATGTCGCGGGAGCCAGAAATTAATTGTCGATAACAACAATTTGGCTACTCAAGTGCGTTATGATAAATATAATCACGCGCACATGGTCAACATGAACCGCTCGTGTCGTATGTATGTACATTGTTTAATCAGCGGTCATTGTGTCGCCTCGTGATATCGTCCACTTCAACGCTATGTACGTGAATTACATGTTGTAGGCCGGTCGAATCGCGTAAAACGACGTAAACTACCAGTTGTAATCTACAAACGCCGTACGGTGATCCGGATAATTCGCCTGACTCGCGCACACGTGACTGCTTGCGTTTCGTAGTGAGCCGATAATAGTGCAAATGCGCTAAGTAAAAGATTGCACGTCGCTTTGGGATTGTATGTGCTCAGTTTTGAAACACGGGCGAGAGTTGGATTAAGATTAAAACGCCATGTACGTATCGTGCGTTAATTAATTTACGACCAACGCAAGATTGTGCGGTGGATAATTGAGTCGTGTCGAATAAATTAGCCGGCGGCCGATGTACGTCTCGGCCCATTAAGCCGGTTTATTTCGCGTAATTTCGCTAATAACTCTCTCTCGCAAAAAAGGGAGAGTGGAGAAATGACGCGCAAACTCGCGAAACTATCTAGGGATTCGCGCGCCATCAGAAAGACTCGTTAGATAAACGCTGTTGGACACGACGACTTGCATCGCTGCGCCTCGGCAGTGCAAACACGCAGTGGAAGAGTCTTCAGCCGCGTGGCAGCGGAAATGCTTCTCCGTCCTGACGCGCCGAAGGCGGAGAGCGAAATTTATACGTTACGCAGCGTCATCGTTTACTTTAGCGGAGAAGCGGTAGTGAAGCAGCATTAAAGTTAACGCTTACATCCACTAGTCAAATTCCCACGGAATTAAATGGGCACGGAGACAGAGCGACGGTAAATCGTCCGGCGTGATCGTTTGTCACCGGACGTTCTTTGTTCATTGTTATTCTACGATAACATATGTCTTCGCATTCTCGTGTATCGACAAAAAAAAGTAAAGCATGTTACTTCAAAATTCTACATAATAGAAGCAAACAACTTGTCAAAATCTGCAAATGTGTAATGAATAATATAATATGAATAATAAATTTATAATAAAGCAACCTCTGATAATAATTGTTTCATTGTCGTCCAATGTTTTCTAAACATCTTTCTTTTCCCAGATTTCTTCATTGCATTCACTTTCACACATACTGATTCGTGGAAATATGATTAATTATGATCGTGCATTAATCAAATTAGAATTATTGCATTTTGAACTTTGCACATTTCCAATCAACACAACGCGAAATCCAATGAAATAGAAGAACTTATTAATAAACACTCGATGTATTATTACTTTCTGTTATTCGATCATGTCTCGTTACAACATATTGAAAACCAAATGCCGAAATTTTATTCTTTATATTTCAAACTATTCATTTCATAACTATTGCATTTTCATATAACCACTGTACAATATTTTAATAGAATATATTCTAATAAGATGTATAGAGATATATCTGTTACAACCAAGAATCTTGATACGAAAATGTGTTACAATACTTTTCAAGTTATAAGCGAAGTTGAACAATGGTATCGCGTAGAGTTTGCATGCTCAAACTCGTAACTGCACTTACGTGTATGTATGTTACTTCATGTCCTTGATCGGGAAACAGTCGGGGAATTACATCTAAATTGACGAAAACTTTGAGAAGCATGATGTGACATACATTTGAACCCAAATATTTTTAAAGCATATGCTTATCACACGAATAAACGCAATTCAAATCCCCTATTACTTCGATTTCGAGGAAATCGCAAAGAAAATTGCGCGAAAAAATATATTTGCTTTAATAAATAATTATTATCTCGGTACGCGACTCATTTATTGTACGAGTTAATTAAGCAAGCAAAAAGATTGTTGATTGTTCAAAAAAAATTTATCGCGTTTCAAGGGATATTACTGCGACGACACACAGAACGCACTAAGTACTTGCCCGAGTGCCAATAACATACAAATAGCACTAATAGCAGTGTGGCGACCTCCTTACATCACAACACAGTGCGCTATACGTCATAATAAATACCAAACCAAGACCAAAGCTGCATACCAAACTTTGTTCTCACACCGAAATAATTAACTGTACCAAATACATTTAGTTACTACGAAAGGAATGTACGTTACAGATACCATATTTTTTATACTTTTCAAACAATTAAGTTTGATATGAATCGCATTAGCGCATGTTTAATATTTATTTAAAGAATGAAAATACATACCTATATCTTCGTTAAAAAATATATTTCTGTACATCAATTTATATATTTGTCATTATTTTTCCGAAATTTTTACATTCCGAGAAGAATGCAATTGCGTGACTTGAATAAATCAAGAATTATGTAATTTTTGAAAAATCAAAAATACGCGCGAAATTAAATACGCTGCAAGAAAATGGCGATTTGTTTTGATTCTTTGATTTATAAAAATTACTTAATTTCAGTTAAAATGTAAAAATATATAGATATTAGAAATATTAAGATGTTAACAATAAATTAATTTTCATTTTTTAATCGCAAATAAAAGAAACTTTATTATTTTAATTTTAAATTAAATTTAGTAATTTATTTAAGTATTTAAAATATAATTTAATTATTTATTCAAATGTTTATTTAATAAAATTACTTGCATATAAAAATCAATAATCGACAGATATTAACAAAAAAAAGATCAGATGCGCATAAATATAATTATGGATCTGAAAAAGCATATTTTATGCAATACCATTTAAATCAACTCTAATTGCTCATAATTTGAAACCTATATATTATCTCGATATTTTTGTATTTCTGACAACTAATAATAATCAGCATTCGTTAATAAAGTTTTATATGGATAGAGTGGAATATACAATAGATAAAATCTGAAGCTATATATAAAATATATCGCAACTGCATCAAGTAAAGCGGCGAATATGCGTGGAATATATAACAGTTTCTAACTCTAAAGTAAGATCCAGTTGGAATTAAGCTTCGTCACGAAAATTCTGGCACGTTTACCGTATGAAGGACCGCGTCGAGGAGTAGAGTTTTCGGGAGTAGACGTTTGTAAACGGCTTTAAACGACGTAATGGCGCGAGCGAGGCTGAGCTGCTTCGCTTGATGAACGAGCTTAACTCATTTAACATCGCTTACTGCTGGACTGACGGTCAAACTGAGATACCGTGAGGCTTTCTGGGACACGTGCGAAGGTACTATGAAGCCTCATGCGGGCGTATGTGTGCACGACCTGCCCAACCGAGAGCGCAGCAAATCCCGAATGCTGACCGTATCTCAGCTGTGCAAATCCATATCCTCCCCCCCCCTCTCTCTCTCTCTCTCTTTCTTAATCGCTCTTTTTAACGATTCCAGAATCAAATCTGCTTATTAAAAGATAAATTTACTCGTGGTTTTCGTACGACTCGTTTTCCATGTCCATAAAAAAAATTGTAAATAAAATTAATTAAAATTGCAAATTTTAAATTTGTCCGCAAACTAAAGCGACGGTATTTCAGAAATATTACATATACTGCAATAGAAAACCTGGTCTGTTCATCGTGGACATTAAGAGCTAAATGACGTTGAGCGATATTAGAGCGACGGTTGTTTTGAAATTTTGAGGACCCTCTTCCACGTGAATTTAAACTCAGATCGCGACGTTCGCGCTCGTAGCCGCGGTTATTTTCTAGACGCCTCTCGAAACTTGGCATGAGGACCCTCCGCCCCGACAAAATCGACTTCAAGTCGCGACGGTTTGCACCAGATGTCCAGTGAATTATATTAAAAATCGGGCAATTTACGGTTTCTTCGAGACAATGGTCGCGAGTGTCTCGGCGCGACCGCAAAAGGTAACAAATCGCCGGATTTCGACCGATCCTCGCCTTGACCAATGTAATATCGCTCGTTTGTCACGCGTATTAAAGCCAAGTCGGCGAGTCGACGACAGACGCGAAATTTATCGCGCCTGTACATTCTTATGCGAGCTTTTCGGACAATGGCGAGACCACGTCTATATGTATGTACCAGTTGCCGCGTGCCATGCTTCGCTTGCTTCTAAATCGTGAATCTAAAGTATACACTCCACATTTTTCCACGTTCCAATTCCTAAGCGTTGTGATAATTGTTCAGACGCGCGCTCTCGAAATTTTACAATATCTCATATAGTTATCCCAAGGATGCATTCGCCATTCCGTGAGATATTCTCCATCAAAGTTTTCATCGACGCCGGCGCCGCGGCGTGAAAGGCGAAATGGGATATCGCTGATCGAGGAGAGCGAGATCGGGAGGAGGGGGTAGGAGGATATTTGATCTTATGCGAGAGATTATTGGTAGGACAGGATTAATCGCCTTGCGCGCGGTCGAAGTCACGTATAATTAAATTAAACTTCTCAAGAATTTCACTTAGCGGCGGCAGACAGGACGCCGATGTGTTACCGATTCTCAGCAATGAACGCGCAATGAACTTGGGCGCGTACATCAGGTGAGCCACGTGTCTCGACATATAAAATCGCGCGCGCGCGCGGCCTCTGCTCTTCTCCCGCTCTTCGCCTCATACGGCTCGCCCGCCGCCGTTGCCGCCGCCGTTCCCGGACGGGAATATTAATGAACTCGAGATGAAATACCGTGGATGTCGGCCGTCCACCGCGCGCGGTAATAAAGAGCGCGACTACAGACGATCGTTAAATTACAATCACCGGTGGAACGTTACCTGCCCTTGTTGAAGAAGAATCTTTCGCGGTAATTAAACTGATGCTTAGCTTTTTCCCCGACGCGCTTTACGCGTTCCTCTATTTGTTCAGGCGCGTAACGCGCGGTTACGAACCTTCGCATAATAATCCAGCATGTACCAGCGGCACGATATAAAAATAGCGAGAGAGAGCCCGTTTCAACCAGCGGGACGATAATTTCAGGGAACATCCGAACGGTAAGCACCCAGCAGACACGTTATAATTGGCAAATTTTTCGTAATAGCGTCATTACGGCGGCGAATTAGCGCATGCGGAAGTATCCCAACGCGAAATATCGAAAATTGCGGTGAGCGGCTCACTAATTTCGCGACTAATGGAAACGTACTTTCATACATTGTGCCGCGCTCGCCATCGAATAATTAAATGACCGACGAGGGGTCAGATTTTTTCAACGTCAATTCGTATCTGCCCCTCTGCCGCGTTCGGTCGAGACCGCTGGATCGTTTCGTTTTTACCGAAACCCTCTCTTTTTACCCGCCTCTCAAACTCTCTCCATATCAGTTCCCGAAGGATAAGTGGCGCACGGCAATCAGTTAAAGTCGTCTTAACTTCCGTGCAATTTGTTCGTTATGTTCGTGGATCAGGGTGGAAGGATGTCGAAGCGGCTCTGGACGTAATTTAACTTTGGCACTGGACGGACTTTCTGCGATATGCACGCTCCAGAGTGCGGAGTACCACCTGCGACGAGTTTCGAGGATTGCTACTTGCGCCGAGCAAAGCGCAATGTTGCACTACTCCGCGATCTCTTACGGAACGCTCGACTTACTCGAATTTTCGTCCGTTTGTCATCGAGTGGCTAACTTTGAAATATTCGCCAAAGTACATAAAATAAACTAAAATCGCGCAAATCATACGTCTGAAAAATTTATGAGGAAATTTCTAGAAACAGGTTATCTATATGTATCTATGTACCTACACGGAGAATTTTTTGTTATATATATATTTTACCCTCAAATTCACTACAAACTTGGGACAACTTGGCAAGCAAGAAATTTTTAAAATATACAAAAGACATTTTACAAACAACGTGGTAAAAATTACCAAGCAGATTGGTAAATTTTGAAAAATTATTAAAATTTCCTAGATATATTAATTTTAGTAAAATTAATCAAACATATTTTATATTTTAATGTAATTAGATATTAATATTTTTTTTATTATAGTGGATATTAATCAGAATAGCTCGCATAAAATTCTTGGTGGTACATGTTGTCCCACAACTACTATGATTTCAGGGTAAATTTTAAGAGAAAATTCTCTCCGTGTACCTATATGTATAATAAAGTTGAAAATATATGAACCGATATTTCATTTCGAGCTAATGCCTTTAATAAATTATCGAAATGTTTCAAACTCTATTTCAAATATTGTTTACAAAAGATGACACTGAAAAGTGCCTTTTATTTTTGTATGCAAGTAAAAAGTTAAATAAATAAGGTTAATCCAGTGTCTATATTTTAAATTTGCCCTACTTTCTGCGTGTTTTATTTCCCTGTAATGAGAGGTTTATTCCGTTTATATTCCATTTTCCGAAGCGGCAAAGAAGCGTACCTTCCACGAAGATTTTCCCAAGAAAGAAAATCTCTCTTTGAAATTTCGTTGTTTCATCGCTTGTATCCTGCTCTAACTGCACTCTGGAGTCACAAACTTGTGAGATAACAACATTCGTAGCGGTACGCTGGATCGGCACGTCCGCGAGACTTTGCGGAAACTTTGCACGAGTTTCAGACGTTGTACTGGCTTTTTAAAGGATGCCATTACGAGATCTTGTTTTTGCACATATAATTCGAAGCGTTACGCGAAGGCCATCTTTACAATTCGAAGATATTTTAATCTTTAACGGAAATGAAAAGAAATAAATAAGATATATATCCTTAAGAGATAGATTATAAATTTTTAGAAAAAAACCTACTAATTTATTTTCTCAGGACAAGCAAATTCTTTTAAGATTGTCTTCAAAAAGATAATCGCATAAAGTGCAATCATAATATCATAAAGTACAATCGTTGAAATGCATTAAAATGCGCATCATCAACTTCCTCACTCGGCTAATGCTCATACGTAAGCTCCGAATGGATTAAAATTCTCTGCCTTGAGAGAGATCGTGTCCGCTTATCCCCCGAGTATGCGCATCGGCGAAAGAAAAGCCGCGAGTTCTACGGAGAATGGACGTAAAAGAACGTTGTAGGATTCTTTGAAGGGATTTATGGATCTCTCGCGCAGGTTTATCTCGTCATAATGGCATACGAGCAGTTGCGCTTTCATAATTACTGCTGCCGTTAACGGGAGAAAATTGCGCTAAATTCCCTGTAGCATTTCGAAAGAAAACGAATTGACGATTACGTAATGAGACTATTCTCTATTTATGTCACTTTTCATATAATACGACAAAAATTCTGCTCATAGAAAATTTGTCGTATTAACAAGTTCGTATAATATTATACGAGGCACTTACGATAAGTGCCCGACTTACAGTTTTCAATTACTAAATAACCGCACTCATTAAATTAACATGTGTTCCTTAATTAAATAAAACGAATAAAACTAAAAAATACGAATCAAATATTTGCGACACGGTTAAACATTCATATGCCTTTTGCAATTATTAGTTCGTTGAAGGAAGACAGCAGTTTCAGTCATCGAGTCGTTCCTATCAATCAATAGCCATTATTTCATTCGTTTGCGGTTTTCACGTTTCACGTCGCGAAGTTTCTATTATTATCCGTCCGGAGATAAATGTGATTGTCAACGTATCTATGTGTATGGCTGACATCCCGTTGACAGGTTCCACCAATTTGTCGAATACCAGCTGTTGCATTGGTTCCGGTAGCCGCATTGTGGTTAGTCCATGCCTTAGTCCTGCAACACCTTTGCTCGATATAGCGAACGTCGAATCGCGACAAGACGCATGATAATTATAGACGCACGTTCGAGTTTTGATTACGATACGAGAAAGTTAAATAAATATCGATTCGATATGCTTGTGTGCTTGTCGCTTTATTCGGTACTATGCATAAAGTGCGCGCAAGTACCATTTTGATCCAAGCTTTGATCCCCTGATACGCAAACTTTCCGCGAATTATGCGCCAAGTTTCGTAATGGGATATCGGCGGAGCGGCATCGTTAACCTAACGAAGATACTTGCTTCGAAAATGGAGAATCGTATATGGGAACGGCTTGCGAGCTATCGAAAATTCGCATCGCGCGGTTTTATCTAAAAAAAATATCGCGACAACACTAAAGCATAAATAAAAATTGTATGCTCTTATTACTCTAGTCCCGGTGCTATCTTTCGTTGAAAAATCGCTGACAAGGAGGACGTTTTATCTCGCGCACGACTTTAATGCACGTTCTCAGATGACTGGATATAGTCGGCGTTGGTATATAGCCGTACGCGCGTCGGACTGTAACGCGTGTTTGTAACGGGATCCTATAACAATAAGTTACGTCGACCGCGGTGAAATAACGCGCTTGCAACGTCCGGTCCGCCCGGCGATTATCATCGACGGAGGAGAGCGCAGCTAGAGCCCATCCTTTAGAGCCGATGATTAAAGAAAACCTCGTTCGCGCTGGCGCGTGTATATGTTATTGCCGATCCTATCCGCGTGCGAGCCGTTCGCCGGCGCGATAAGCTAATTTTAATTATCTCGCGGTGGGAGCGTGCTATTCGCGAACGGACATGTCCGTTCTAGATAAGGCCGAATAAATGGGATTCGAGGCGTCTACGGTTATAACTATGTGAGAATCGTCGGTGGTACGCCACTTTCCCTCCCGCCCTCCCGCCGCGGCTCTCGCCTCGCCGACACCCGGCGGGAGTTTATTGAAATTCTATGCGCAGCAGGATAAAACGTACTGATGACTTCTACTAATCGCCGCCATTAGTCCGACGTTACAACTTCACGGCGGGCTATTACGGGGCCCGTCGTTACAGGTCGGCTGGCTGCCGCCGCAGCGCCTGCCCGGGGCTGCCGCGTTTATTGGTCGCCGTCTGACTATAGCGCGACGTTTACCACTGTCCGACTTTATTCCTATGATCGCGGAAATTCCCCGTCCGCCCGTCGATACCTATTATCGATTACGCTTAATACCCACCGCCTAGTTGCAGTCGCTTACCCGCTTGCTTTTAAGCGTCGGCGTAAAGCGTTTCTACTGGCGAGCCAGCAAACCGAAAGGGCAACCCCCGCGCTCATTTCCCGTAAAAGCTTTTACCTTCTGCAACGGTAACTCGCCGCTATTTTATGTCATTTAAAGCCGGTATTTTTGATGGCCTACAAGGAAACTAATTCAATGTGACTTATTTTCTTGCATGTTGCCATATACGTCCAGGATACACAATTGGCCGTTTAATTTTTCAAATAAAAACCGTGGATATACATCAAGAGATTACACTTTTTATTTCTTCCTTTAAGTTTTTAATTTTTTCTTCTTCGGCAAGTAGTATTCCATTCAATTTAGTTTACATAATTATGTTGAAAAATTGCGCGCGCCCTTACAGGTCAGTAAACAGAGTAAGTTTCTTCAAAAGTTTCCAACCGTTTCTAATCGCCCGTCGTCTGCAAGAGTGACTTTTGCATAAAAACCGGCATAGTATTCCAATAAAATCAATAACGAGGTAAACGTGGTAAAAACGCATGATACGTACACAAAGTCTCGAAAAAATTGACTATTCGATGTGAAAGAACTGCTATGCCAGCTGGAAAAAATAAGTCCGGACGAAGCGATTTATGAAACGACCCCGTCGTCAAACTTTCCGGCCTCGCAACTTCTTCGCGCCGTGTACCTTACCGCTTAATGAATATAAATCGTGAACGCCGCGCTAACTCGAAGTACCTTTGATTAGTTACGCAAGTACGCACCTGCAACGAGATGAGCAAACACCCTTCGCCCGTTGCAAACTTTATTCTCCCCCTCTCCCCCGTCCGCGTCGGATTTAAATCTCGACGATGAAATGCTGTATATAAATTTCCTCGAAATGCGCAAAACACTCGAAGGAAAACTAACGATAACACCGCGAAACTAGATTCATGATAATAATAATAATTATTGAGTAACGTTAGCGGAGCTACAATGAAGTTGTGAGGAATAACGAATGGAACGATTAAACAAAGAATAAAAAATTCAATATGCATATTGGACTTGGCCGGAGATTATAACTGCATCGCGAATAGTGGCGAATCATTAATTACCCCATCTAAAAATCTTCTTCATTGTCAACCTCGTCGTTAACCGACAGCCGCAACGTTACCCGCGCACGTGGAGCAAACTCTTAATTGGGGGAACGAACAAAAAAAAACTTCGCGGCCCGCATGAATGAGCGATGGAGGGTATAACGATCGGTAAAAGAGCAGCGTTGCGACTGGGCGGAACGAGCGAAAACGAAGACCGGGTTCGTCAATCCACGACATCGTGAAGCATCCGCGAAGACGGATACGCAGAACGTCCGATATGGCAGGATATTAATTTTAATGCGAGTTAATGAAGAGACGTGGGGAGAGAGAGTCCATTCGAGCCTCTCTCGAGCGTGGAGGATACCCGGTCCAAAATTTACACCGGGATTTTGTCATTTTATCGATCTCCTCGTTCGCGATGGTTGGGTTTCGTCGCGATGCGAAACTCAACGGTAATACGTGTCCTAATTCTGAATCACAGAGAGTTTTGAAAAAATTCGCCGCTTAATTCGGGATATTTCATAATTCCGTGCGTATCACGCGCGAAACGAAATATCGAAATTCCCGCAACGGGCTGGCAATTTAATACAAATTATTTTTGCTTTGTTTTTTTTCCCGTTAACAAACACGACACGATGTCAACTGTGCCGCTGTCGAGTACCTATATTACATCACTTTTTTTGCCCGAAGAGCGCATAATATCAAAGTGCTGCGCACATTTCACTCGCGATATTTCAAGCGTGAAATTAAAATATCATTCCGCCTTCAACGCTCTCATTTTTTATCTTACACACTTTTGTCTTGTATATTTCCTAATATATGCAGTGCCCTGAAATTTGCATCTCTCATTTTAGTGAAAGATTTTCTCTCCCTACCCTCTTGACATAAATACTTTTTTAAATTGAATTCCTTGATTGAAATGTACGGTTATATAGGACACGTTTATATCTACTATTCAGAATTGTACAAACGCGAGCATTAATGTCATTCAGCGAGCTCTTACTCAGCGGTTTTCTCTAAGACATTTAAAAAATATATTTTCTCGCTTGTATAATTAACGATGTAACTTAACTACTTCATTGTGAGAAACAGAAAGAATCAGCGACTCGTATGTTACGAAATAAATGTGATCGGATGGCATATTAATATCCCTGATTACATATTGCATCACATTCTATGGTTAAAGACTATATTTTCCAAAATAAAATAAGTTTTTATTTTTATTTCTCTCCCCTCCCCCTTTCTCTCTCTCTCTCTTTTTCTCTCTCCATCCGAGGCGATTTCTCTAACGAATGACTTGGGGGCGCATGACGCAACTATGTATGAACGTTCCGTGTGCAGCAGTCGGAGTAAATTTTCCGTAATATTCCGCGTCGCGAAACGTCGTCGTGTACCGTGTCAGCGGTCCTACAACAACATTTAATACTGTAGCAAACCTCGGAGGCACGAGGTTCTCTGGTGCCACGCGAGATCGATATTCCGTAAAGGCCGGCTCACCGAGAGCTGTATATTTTCGTTCTACGGAATCAGCGGTATTTCGGTACCGCTGTGACGCTAGTCTGACCAGTACGAGCCGATTCTACGCGCAATTTTTACATCCGATTATTCTGGTACAACAACATCGTTCCTTCCCTATTTCTCTCGATATCTGTACTGTCGCGACCGAGGTTTGAATATTTCGGGCATCTGCAGAATTACTAAAATTTACATTTTTGTTATAATTAAATGGTGATGATATCGTTACAAACTGCAACAGTTTAAAGATTGTATTAGATATTGTAAAATTTAATGAATTTCTTTTCTCGCGGAATATTATTTAATATTAGATGTATATTTTTTGAAAAATATTTTATTCTATATCGTTCATAAACTCTGATGCGATTTTACCTTCGTGTCGTAACGAGTACCTATCATGGTTACTTAAATATCTCTTTAAGAGTGCACCTAATTCCAACTTGAATGAGCAACTCGCTGAACAAGTTCGTACATAAAATTGAGATTCACAGGCCGTGAAACCAAAGGAGCCCACTGCGTCAAATTAAGTTCCACTGTAACTTTCGCCGCTCTAATATACATTTTCAACCTGGTCACAGACACGTCTACGTCGTTCCACTCCATGTAGAGATCAATTTTCAAACTCCCGCAATTTTGCTACTTAAAGTCGTTACGTAACCAATAGAAAATTCCGTTACAATTTGAAAACAAAACAAGTTTTCGGCACTGTATCTATTGTCTCATTAACGCAATTTTAGAAATGTAACAATCGTTTCAAACCCCATTTCTCGTAAGCCACAATTTTACTAAATAATGTATGCGCATGAAGGATCTATTAGAAGCATTTCATCGTAACGCTAATCGTATTAAAATGTCGAGTACAATTTCGCCACGAGTTACGTTGTTTGCGGGAAAAGCTTCAAGCAAATGCGCGGAAGGGCTCCGTCTCTCTCTCTCTCTCTCTCTCTCTCTCTCTCTCTCTCTCTCTCTCTCTCTCTCTCTCTCTCTCTCTCTCTCTCTCTCTCTCTCTCTCTCTCTCTCTCTCTCTTTCTCCATTCCGCCTGCTTTCTCGATGTACTAAAGAGCAAGATCATATTCCAAAAGCCGGGCAAGCAGGGCGCCGTGAATCTTGGCCGTCGGAACAATGGCGAAATGGCACGTACACCACGCGTCCGCGGTAGTAACTTAAATGTGCGTACATTTACTTTCCCTCGTGATTTATGCCCTTTAACTGCGGAGTTATAAATGGCCGAGTATTACCGCGAATATACCGAGATCTCGGGATAAGCCCAGGCTAAATGCTCGTCCGCTCATAGGTCTGCATCATGCAATGTCGATGTTCATTCGCCGTGGAAATAATATCGGTTGTCGCGGTGCCTTCAACCTTCATCCCTTCAATTATAATGCGCACTTAATTGCTTGTTAGTTTCCCTTACTTGGCAGTCTTGCTCTACAGTTCATCTCAAATATATCATTGAAGTGAGATCTGTTTTTTCTCTTTTCATGATACTTTTATAATATTATTTTTTTAATCCGCTTTGTACATTCGTTGTCATTTTGTTGACAATATTTGTCTGTTCCATCCAAGAATTTATTACGCCAAAATATCTGCGGAATCACAATTACATGAATTTATTGACTGACTTGATATTAAACGTTAAAAAGGATTCGATGATGTTATAAATCATCGGTGAATGCATATGACTACGAATTGTTCGTTCTATATTTGCTCGCTCGAATCGATTTCCTTAATAAGCTATTCAGGTTAAGGAATCTCATCGTGCTTGCTAGCACAGTAATACTGCCAGCCGATTGTTTAAAGGGTAACTCGTTTTGGTTGGTAAGAACAAGGTAAGAGCAAGGAAAGACAAGGAGAAAAAGAGCTGAAGGAGTAACAGAAATGAAAAAAAAGTAAGGACGCGGACCTTCGATAAGCCTCTGGGACTCTAGTTTTCTCAGAATCAATCTCGTCCATCGAAAAAATACTCTTCTAAATTGCCGGACGTGGAGTCTGAGAGGCGATGTTGGCACGGTAATTGTGCTCCTCTAGGTGCAACCGACTTCCTGGGTTCTGCCAAGTAAGCTCTCTCTCTCTCTCTCTCTCTCTCTCTCTCTCTCTCTCTCTCTCTCTCTCTCTCTCTCTCTCTCTCTCTCTCTCTCTCTCTCTTTCCCCCCCCCCCTCTCTCTGAACACGTGCCTGTGTCCAATTTTATGGGATTTATGGGATTCAATCAAGTCGAACATTTCCAGAATTTCGTTTGAGATTTCTTCTTTCCAGGCAAGGTATCTTTACGTGCTTAGAAACGCAATATTGTAATATACATCGTCAGAAATTTTGTTAGATTATGTATATTATAAACGTTTTGATGACGGTATAACAAACTTGGGATCAATATTTTAATAGAAAGCAGCGAGAAGCTTCACACGAAAATTCGAAATTTACTTGAGAGACGAAAAAAAAAAGAGAACGCGCTCGATAGTATTAACAGTACTTTTAGCTTTAAAGCTATTATACTGTCAAAACTTACTTATACACACACACATAATCACAACGTTATGTAAGACTTCAATAAAACGTCATACTGCAATGTCATACGAATTTCGCCGAAACGGTTTCGCGCAAAGACTCGCTCGGCGAAATCTCCGGAAACGCTCTCGTCTCCCTGCTGCGTGAGCGAACACGAGGACACGTTATGCATACGTGTATGTACGCCACAGCTGTAACACAGCGCGGTACTCGTGAATACGAGATCGTGCAGGGAGAGAACCCGAGTCTCGCGGCTCAAGGATGCGGAAAGAGCGACTACGTAGGTACTCTCGGTTGTCGAACCGTAACGTCATAAGTTCCAGGTAACCGTACTCCCCTGGAAGTACGTTTACCCCCTTCCCCGCATTTCGCCGTCGTCCAGAATCGGGAATGCCGAGGAAACCGAGAACGGTGGGTGCAGAGAGTGTGGACTTCTGCAGGCTCTCGAATGTCTCGAAGAGCGAATTGCTGCAGCCGTTACTCTTTCACGTGTTTTTTCCGGCCACAAAAATTTCTCCGCTCATCCGACTACATGTTAAATGAGATTACACGCCGACGACAACAATATTGCGTGACGAACTGCACCACGCACCAACGTCGTGCTTCTCTCCATTCCGTCCATTCCTGCGAGACAGAAATTTATTCGCCGCAACGACGACGGGATTTATGGTCGGAAAAATCTTACATGAAGTTTCATTTTGGAGCTCGTTACATGAAGAGATGCGTGTAAAACTTTCGTTAAAATACATGGTTGTAAAAAAATGTATAATAGATTGTATAATAATTGTAAAATAAAATCTTGTATACTCATCAAATAAATACTACCTACTGATTATTATTGCTTATCTATGGAATTTCAATATTTCTATTTGGATCCCTGATTATTATTTTAGAATTTTGAAACCCCAAGAAACGCACACACGCGCACACACACACACACATACATGGATTGGTCTAATCGCAGCAGCAACCGTCTAAGGCCGGGTGTACTCACTAGAACCGTGCAACGTGCAACGCAACGGTTGCTACAATTTTTTCACAATAGGTTTGTTCCAAAATAAAACGTACTCACTATAGTTGCAGCAACCGTTGCGTTGCACTTTGCACGGTCCTAGTGAATATACCCGGCATAAGATATTGGGTAATTATGCAGTATAGGGGAGGTACCTCCGATGACCTTGACCTTGACATATGTTGTCAAGGTCACCCTCCTGAGGTCACCCTTCTGACCTTCAGAAGGTTTTAGCCGTCGCTCGTTTTTTATTAAAAAGTTATTAACAAAAAAAAATTTGGCGACCTTACCGATTTTAATAACCTTGATATATGTTGTCAAGGTCATGACCCCGAGTAACCTTCAAAAGGTTTTAGCCGTCGCTCGCTATTTGTTAAAAAGTTATTAACAAAAAAAACTTGGAAAATATAGCATATATAGGTGCATATATAGGTTAGTTGACGCGCTTTAAACACTTAAATACTTTTAAAGCGCGTCACTAACCTACATAGGTACGATTTACTGCTTTAAATGTTGTGTTTTGGTAAAACAGCGACTTTCTCGCGAAATAAAGTATTCTCTGCTTTAAAGAAAAACGTAATATTAGTCGTTTATGCCTCTCAGTACTTAAAATAACTGCTATATTTTTGAAACTTTTTTTGTTTATAATTTTTTAATAAAAAACGAGCGACGGCTAAAACCTTCTGAAGGTCACTCAGGAGGATGACCTTGACAACACATGTCAAGGTCAAGGTCATCGGAGGTGCCTTTCCTATACTGCATAATTACCAGATATTGTTTACGCCTGAACTGCAAACACGTTTTTCGGCATAACTGCACGCTCGAGAAGTTTGGAAAGCTGCATCGCCGAAATACCAAAATCCGGCGTGCGTGCAATGTCTCGACGATGCCGCACGATGCGTTGCGTTGCGACAACCGTCAGGTATTCGGCAACGTGGCGGGCGGTAAATATTTGCTGGTGAAATTCGATGACCTTTTGTATAAAAAAAAAACTGCACATCGCTATTCGGCGGAATCGGTGCGGTCCAATTCGTTTGCGTCGCATTTCCAAATATCGCGAAACGCTCTCGCCCTCGGTCGTCATTGTGATCCGAGTTGTGATCGATGACGCATCAAAGTGCAGTTCAATTTCGGCACCGCAGACTACGATTGGCGGGCCTTAACGCGCTACCTCGAAGAGTAAAATGGAAAATGGAAATTGGGTAAAGAGGAAATGTAATAAATGAATTTCATTTTAGATTGAAGCAATATCGATATCAGGTATGCTACCTTTTAGAAACTAATGTTTTATGCATGTCTTTCCTATTTAATTTTTAAATGAGCACGACACATTTCCGCTACATTTTGTACTAATAAATATACTCTTGCAAAAAAAATCCACAATTAATAAATAACGAGATGAACATATCAAAGTTATTTTACCTATCTTTCCCGCGATATCATGCGATGTAATGTATGATAACATGATGTAAACACGTATACGCGTGTGTGATCTTATTTATCTGCGGTAAAATTATAATCGATTAATCGCGAATTTCAAGGAAATTTTAAATAATTATACCGGCAGCTGTTATCATATATTTCGTATTTATAACCGTGGAAAAATAGTGAACCGGATTTGTTATAAAACGCCCGTTGTCGAATACGCGCACATTTCCGTCGCATTCATCCGGTTTCAGTGTCGCGCTAAAAAAAAACAAACAGAAATTCCATTTTTTGCCTCTCTTATCGAGGATAATGTGTGTTGATATAAAACGAGCGAACGATTAAATAAGACTGCATTGACGCGCCGGCAATATATTGAAATTTATTATTGGGGCTGAGTGTCGGATTTATCGGTCCTTCGCATGATATGCGATGCATCCAATTATAAGTCCTAAATTAATTATTAATCCTTATCGGTAAATGAGGGTTTAAACTATGCCGGTTGCTAACCACGGTCGCATGCGGTTGTTTGCTCGGAAACGTACGAATGAATGCAACGCAAATGCGATGCGCATTTGTGAGCGGCAGATATATACGAATATATGCGGCGGGATAACGCGCATTTCAGCGCAACAATGATGGTGTGTGCGGGCCGCATACGTTACCGCGCCGTACAGATCATTCTGTAATAAATTGAAAAACGGCAACGTTAGTGGCGGTCGAATTGCTTCCGTCGCGTTGTTCAAAATTCGCCCGTTTTATAAACTAAAAGCGTGCCGCGCTTCCATCGCCGCCGCCGCCGCCGTCGCCGCTCGCACGCCTCGCACCCCGATAACATCATTACCGATCGCGCGCTCGTCACAGAGCCGAAACGTGTTTTTGTTCCGACCTCACGTCGGATAATGTTAATACATAATGCATCGCCAGCGTATATCTTCATTTACAAGCAAAATTAATCATTAATTCGGATTCAATAATCGTTCTCGTTTGTACGTCGAGAGGTGTCAAGTGCGTCGAACGAACAATGCGCCGTAACATTTATGCGCGTAACGTCACGGTTATATTATACATGTCAAAAATGGCTTTAGCCCATTATGTCATGATGTCTTTTTAATATTCAATAAAATTGCAACGAAGTTATTAAATCAAAAGCGGTAATGAACATTAATAGTTATCACGCTGGAAAAGCCCCGACGTTGCGTCACGTTTCATTTAAATCACCTCCACGCGGATATATTTATTCGTACCCATCGTCAATTATTATGATTTTTATCCGTCAAATAAATAATTAGAGCGCCTGCCCTTCACAAGTAAAATAACGCCACAATTATGAGGTTACGCGGTTACGCGGCGTATTTACGTACGCAAATTCTAAGGTGACAGTAAAATTAAACATCTGCTTAGAACAGTGGTATATCTTTCTAATAACCGTGGCACTTTGCGTATCGATTTTCCACCTCAAGGATCCTCGAAATATAAAAATTGCAAAATGTTAAAAAATTATACAGTAAAAATCGACTTAATTTTTTAAACAAATTTTAAAAAATCTATCGTCGAAGCTAAAAATCGAAACACTAACTGACCTAGTATTTATAACGAGACGACGGAATATTTTGCTCGCCTCGAGCGACAGCAGATCTATAAGGAGCCGGGGGAGCGTACGAAATATTCACCATCGTCGGTCGCTGTAGTGGTGGTAGTAGGTCGCACGTGTTCCGAGCGCAATGAGTGCACGTGTCGCGAGTATAGTATTCCGGGTCGAGAGCGGGCACGTAATAATTCGAAAAGTGGCGATCGCCGTTGCCGTTACACTCGGCGAGCGCGTCGTCCGCACGCCCGCGCCGTTCCCGGATGTAATTGCAGCACGCGACGGCGTTCGCCGGCGAAATCGTTGGATCGTGCCAAAAGTTTCGCGCCGCAAACGTCGCGTCGCAGTCGAACGCCCGGGAGTCCCGGAGTGCGGCTTGCAGTTTCGCTGCGCGACAATGTGATTGCGCGCCTGCAACTGCTGCGCTTGCAGGCACACACGAGCGAAATTGCGTTTAATTGCGCTCGCGGCCTGTGCAACGACGTAGCATGACGAATTATCGGCGCAACAGTCATAAATAAGCCGCCCTCGGTGTATACGGGAGAATAAAGTATACGAAAGTGACGCTGAGATATTCGCGTCGTTCATCACGAAAAAGGGTACCTCGCGCAGTTATTCGCCGCTGGAGGAATGTTTGCACGTTATTTCGTGAAATTATCGATAATTTTTTTTATAATGTGCCGTGAGTTCGTAACTTTTCGAAATTGCCGGTTTCACGAACTCATTTCCATGCAGAGGCCATAGTTCAAAGTTCAATTAAAACTTTTTAATTTAATAATTAAATAACTAAACATTAAACTATTTTAATATGTGTTTTTCCTTAATTTTTTAGCAAGATTAATGAATTTACATTACCTCGTTCTTGTCACCGGCTCTTCTCGTTTTCTTAGATAATATCACATTTTGGAAACACCTGTAAAACGAGAAAAAAAAGGATTATTTCGAATAGTCGATCTATGTGTGATTACAAATTCGTCAGATTATTAAAATCGAACGCGATACGGGCTGCCCACTTGTATATTTGTATATATCGTTATATGAGGCAGAACATCGCTCGCAAATGAGTTTTTTCATTGCACCGGAAAGTAAAGCAGATGACATTATCGGTATAAGCAATCGTAATTCGCAACAGCGGTTATGACACGTTCAATCGGGTTCGATGCCGGGGCTTCATTGCGTTTTAATTGCGACGCGCGAAGGAAAAGCCGTGAATCGATGATATATGACATTTTATTATCTGCACACGCCTTTCTTTATCATTACGCACAGCGCGTGTTAGAATTTTTATATCAATCTAGCATGCCTCGCCGGGCTTCGCCCCGGAGAACATGCTGTGTATTAAAGACACGCAAATAGTCTCTTTTTCTTTCCTTCCCTTCCCCTCCCCCTCCACCCTTATTATTTCCCGAAAAATTGAAAAAATTAAAAAAACTGGTTTTTAAAAGATCGGTAACGAAAAATTATATACTTTATGGCACTCCCCGGGAAATTCAACCCCTACTTTATGTACAATTCTTTGAGATTCGGTCATTCCGAACCGGTTTCCAAAAAAATTGGTAACAAAAAATAGTACACTTTATAGCACACCCCGGAAAATTATACTCCTTCTTCATGTATATTTTTTTGAGATTCAATCAATTATTTCCCTAAAAATTGGAAAAATTGAAAAAACCGGTTTCCAAAAAGATCGGTAACAAAAACTGTACACATCATGGCACTTCCCGTAAAATTCTACCACTACTTCTTTAAGATTCGGTCAATAAATTCCCGAAAAATTGAAAAAATTTGCGTACCGGCATCCAAAAAATCGGTAACAAAAAATTATTCACTTTATAGCACTCCCCGAAAAATTCTACCCCTGCTTGATCTATAATTCTTTGAGATTCGGCCAATTATTTCCTGAAAAATTGAAAAAATTAGAAAAACCGGTTTCCAGAAGATCGGTAACAAAAAACTATACACCCAATAGCACTCCCCGGGAAATTTTACCCCTATTTCATATACGTTTGGTAAAAATTCGGTCCATTGGTTTCCGAGATCATACAAAAAAAATGTAAACCCTGTTGCTTTATAATAATAGTATAGATATACATTTTCCTTTTCTCTTACTTACAATTAGACGTATCTCATATTTATTACAAAAAAAATGGATTGTCAAATTAAAATAAAATAATAGTATCTTATAAATTAATAATGTAAGATATTTTGTTCACTGTAAATAGGTTACACCAAGCGTTCCATTTTTTGATGCTCTGACCGACTGCCTATCTCGATCACTTTTAAAGCCGCTACTGCGAGAATGGGTGACGCTAATTGAGACGAAGCATTGCGCGGTACGCGCATTAATAAATCATATGCGAAAAAACGTAAACGCGCGCGCGGACGCAGATCGATAAACGCGAACTCGGCGCCACGACGCAGTCATGGAGAAACTGTTTAACCAGCGAAACAAGGAACCGACGATCCCGAGCGCGGCAGACTCTCGCGGCACCCACCGGAATAATCTTATTAAATAAGTATTCGAACTTGTCGAAAATCCAATAATAAGCCGCGGGTGAAACAGCTCCCGTGCAAACGTAACCGACGAGCCGTAAGATTATGCCGTATTCTCCGCAATTTCTAGGCAATTTCCGCGCGGAATGCTCCGTTGCGCAATTACCTGACGATACGACGAATATTATTGAAATTTTCATATGGGCCACCACTTTTACGGCGTATCGAACGCGTTTGAGACCTAGAATGTTCTCCCTTCTATAATAATTAACTTGTAATGTTTCATAATAAATTTAATTAAATCAATAAAGTGAAACCGATGTGAATACTATACAAGTAAATGGAAAAGTGCTGTCTTCACCTCTGTGAACCTTATAGCACCACCACCACTAAAAAGTTCAGATATACGGCATAATTTATTGCTCTAAAATAGTGCAGAAATAATAAAAATATTAAATATTTATAAATGTATAATACTGATACTCTGCTACCGTAATAAAGTAATCGCATATTCGAGCAAAACGGCCAAAAATAGAAAATTAATCGTATAGGTAAGTTTAATATTAAATGTCATATTTCTCCAACCAAATACTCGTAAAATACGTTACTTTAAAATTTATTGCTCGTTGTTAAATATAACAAAGTTCACCCAAAAATGTCGCGGTACTAATCACGACAAGAATAAAGTATATTTAAAAAATTATTTGCTGGTGTTGATTTTGGTACTAAATTGATTATGTATAGTTTATTGCTCTTAAAATATATGTAGTCTAAAATATATTGCTCCTTGTTTAACTTAACAAATTCCGCCAAGAGTGTGGTGGTGCTGGCGTCACGACAAGAGTAAAATGTTTAAAAAATTATTTGTTGTGCTGATTTTGGTATTAATTTGATTCTATAATATTGTCTTCAAAATATCCAATCATAAATTTATTGCTCCTTGTTTAACTTAACAAATTCCGCCAAGAGTGTGACAATACTAGTGTCACGACAAATTGATGATTGACTTAATTATGTTAAATTTACTGTTCCAAACGAAAACTGTGTTTCAGGACCGACAAATAATTGCGCAGTTTATTAAGTGAAAAAAGTATATAAATTTGCGCAAAATATTATTAGGCTACAAAGATCTAGCCCACTCAAAGATAGCACTTTTTTATTTGATTAAATCAGTTTAGCAAAACATAAATATATAGCGAATATAAATGCTTAATATATTTTAAATGTATACGATTAAATGATTTATTACGTATTTATCATCTATATGTAGTATCTGTCAACTGTCGACTAAAGCTCACATATCTTTGGCCCCAATTTTTCTTTTATGCTTTAGTTGATAATTATTCTACTTTCATAATTTCCAAGTTAATTCGAAATTTGAATTTTAAAAGAGATATGGATATTAATATATATGTATAGAAGACAAAAAACATGCACACACATATACACCACATATAAATAATACATAAAAAATTTAACCTAAAAATATACACTAAAAATATTAACCGTTTATATCTGTTATACTTGTTCATCTTACAATTAGTTTGCTAAACTGATTTAATTAGATAGAGAAGTGCATCTTCGATCGAGTTGGATCTTTGCAGTCTAATAATGTATTTTGTAAATTTATATACTTTTTTCCACTCAACAAACGGGCGCCGATTATTTGTCGGTCTTAAAACACAGTTTCATAAGAACAAGATATCTTTATTCATCGGATTTTACCTCGAAAGGCTAATGCAAGATGAAACGGATGAAAGAACGATTTCGTCGTCGAAAATTCTATAAATTCCGCTTCTTATTTTACTTTAAACGGAGCAAAGAACGTGAAATGAAACCCGTAAAGTGAATTCTGGCACGAAATCTAAATGCAAATGGTATGCGTGTGCCATGAACAAATTGTGGAAGCAAAAGCTTTATCATTCTTGTATATGTTAGTCTCCTGGGTTTTGCCACAAAAGAAATCCATACCGATGTAACAAAATTTACTTCCGACTCTATTAACTTTTAATTTAACAGTCAGATATACGTATAATAAAACGCGTGTTTTGATCAGGCAAACATATACCAGAATATTTCAGAAGATGCGTATTATATTCTAGGAAATTTCACGTCATTTTTTCAAAGTTCCAATCTTCGCTTATACACAGTAAAAAATCGTGTGTATGTACATAACGGTCCATACGTTAAAATTTTCTTGTGTCACCAAGATTTGATTATTTCAATGTAAAATTAACATACAATAGCTATGTTATTTTTTTCTTAACAATTTCATGTGTTACATTTATGTCAACGTGATAGCTTTATCACTTTATATATGTCATTTAGAAATTAAATATTATTTTGAGTTCTTTTAACACAATTACTTAAAAAAATCAACACATCTTGAACTGATTATAACACATAACAAAAATTAAACGTAAATTTTTATATAATCGTAAACTTTGACATACAAAATAATTAAATTTACTAAAATTAAATATTTTTATTACACACATAATTTAAGTAAAATCTGTAAAATAATTATTATAAGTTAATGTAACTTGAAAAATAAAGTCAAAAGAACAAATATAAATGTAAAGTATAGTGTCAATTAATTAACATTTCTAACTTGTCAACAAGTAACGCTTGATGAATGAAAGTTATTTTAACTTAAAATTTAGAGTGGACTTTCTGAGACATGTAAAAAATGTTAAAATTACGTTTTATTATTTACTGTGTACGCGCTTCTAACGTGCTTCACCAACAATACGTTGGACCTTCATCTTCGTCTTGGATCAATATATCCGGACACGGAGCCGGCGGCATGTCGATGAGGTACGAATGCTCGAACGCGCGAAAGCGATGGTTACGTTGCGACTCCGCTCGCATATATAGTTGAGAACCTAATCACGGATTTCCTAGACAGTCGTAAAATCCTTATTAGGTATTCGGCCCGACCCCTACCGCAATCCACGGCGGAACTATAATATCGTGCTAATATTATGCATGGTGAATCGCACAACTCGATATTCGCATGCCACACGTATTACACCGGTGCGGCGCGGGCGCAGCGCGGCGCGCGCCCTTGTCCGGCCATAAATAAGGAGCGAAGTTGTATTAGCCAGTAATAAGCTCCTCGAAGTTTTACGAGGGAGAGGATACACTCGCGAATAAACCGATCTGAAACGGCTAATTCATTTACGCGAGATTTATATGCGGCGAAGCAACGTTTCGCGAACCCCGCATGATGTCCATATTACAGAGCCATACATATATTTTGTTGAATAAATAGTACCTCTATCGTATAATTTGCAGTATGTACATATAGATTGAAGGGAGTAATTCTCTCTCTCTCTCTCTCTCTCTCTCTCTCTCTTTCTCTATTTTTTTTTTTTTTTCGAGACATGCCAGTGCGAATTTGTTTTCATACCTTTGCAAATGTGCGGCAGTCGCAATATCGACCGACTGACTAATTGCGAGGAGCTTTTCCAGAACATTCGTAGAAACGCGATAATCACGAAGAGCACGAAAATTTCGTCCGTAAATGCGTGCCGGATATAACTGGATATCCAGAAAAATGGCGAGGTCCGCTCAGGTTCCAGAAAAGAGATAGAGATATTACGACAGATTTTGTGACACGTACACCGAATGAATTTTCTCATCGCGCGATATTCGTTATTATATCGATCGTCAGCCATAACATCTGTCACCAATTACTATACGTACCGCACTAATTAATTAAATCGAAATTTCATATAGCTCGAAAATCCTGCGGCAATGCAGAACTTGTTTCATAAGTCATTACGAAGCCGAAGCTTAATCCGTTACCATTTCCAATATAATTATCATCGCAAATCTAATTATTTAATTGACATTTTTCCAGATATCTCTCACAATTAACCGATACTTCATTAAATCTCATTATAATCATATGTGTCATACATCGCTCTTTCACTGTTTCGTATTTCAGCACGTCCGACGTAGACGCAATCAACTTTTAATGAAATAATTCCGCCTCTCAATTATTTCAATCGTATTGCATAACGTAACATAATCCGAAAATGCATTATATATTTTCGCGTACGATGATCAAAAAGAGCAAGCTTATATAAGCGTATATATTCTCCCCACGACTTTCGGCTCCGGAATAGTTAAAATAATTCTTCGGGGAATTTAATTTTCAGAACACGCAAGATATCTCTACCTATCCATCCAGCTATCTATCCGGTCGACCCTATCCCCCGAAGTCCCTCGCATATGCGCATTTCCGCCCTTCGCGCGCTCGTGGCTCGTGGCCTTTAGTTCGGGGGCGAACGTATTAAGCGGCGAATTCTTGGCGACGTTCCGGGGGTTGCACACGGCGCGGCGGCAGTATTTTCCCTCGCCGAGCGACGAGTATACCTGTCCGCTGCTGGCTCTGCCGCCGGAGCTCGACGTGGGACGTTCCGTAGGACCTGCGCGTTCCGCCGGCCTGGCGGTTCAGTCGCTTCTACCAAAGCGGCACTCACGTTCCGTGTCCGGACCGCACGCGCCTTTATCGCGCGCGCGACTCTATCCTCGAATCTCTGTCTCCCTTTCGCTCTCGTTCTCCCGGCGACCGCAGCATCCCGCTGTGCTCCGAGAGAGCCCCCGGATCAATCGTGGGGATTCTCCGCGGGTTAAATCGCCCGAGAGGTATCTCTCGTCGAATCGACGAGATTTCGAACGATAGATCGTTCGGCCGAGAACGGAGAGAACGCGGGCTCGTTCTCGCGACGCGAGACGAGTGGCGAAGGGCGCCGATTAACAGTGTTGTGAGGGGAACACCGGCGTGTTTGACAAGTGATCTCAGTGAGCAGAGATTTTTTTCCAGTTTTCAGTTAGTGCTACGTGCGCGAAGGGGAGCGCTGGTCTTCGTAAGCGGCAACGTAATATAGGTGAGTATCACTTTCATTCACGGTTGAAGTTTATCTCTGCTTTTACGATCTTTAACAGCCTCGTTTGTGAGACAAACGCGTGTCATAATAGTCCAATGGTGAATCTCGTGCGCTACGAGCGAAATAGATACATGTATAGTAAAGAGAAGATCGTTGAGAAAGTGCGCCGCTTTCTACGATGGTCCACGTTGACAAATAAACGAGCAGACTGATTCGACGCGGATCACGTGTATCCACCTCTTTCCTCGGTAGATTATTTTTAAAAGTCGCGAACAGCTTTATGCGAATACATATATTTATTCACAGACGTGACAAATGAAGGCGGAGGAAAGATTTTCTCTTCCTCTTTATAATCCGTTGATTCTTTATAGTTATGTTACATGATTATGCATAAAGTTTGACTTATCACGGGCGTTCAGCTTGGTGTTCCAATTACAAAGATTGCTTATCGCTTCGTAAGATCATACACATCGCAAACGTAGAATTAATTTAATTAATTACATGGCGCGATACGTTACGTGTATAAGCCTAGCGTTCGAGTTAGAGATCGCGGCTAGAAGATAAGCGTGATCACGTAATGTCAAAAAGCGATTTCAAAGTGGGCAAAGTCAATATGTGCCGTTCTCTTTTCGCAGTTGATGAACGTGATACGTCACAATCGATCATGGCGTGTCGCGACAATGTCGTCAAAGCGGAAATGCCTTTCTTTTTCTGTCGCTTTACGGTAGTAACGGGTCGCGCAGGGACCCGCATTCACGAAACAACAAGAGCTCGAGAGATTAATCCTAAGCCTACTTAGTGTCATAATTAATCCCGTCATCGATCGGCGATTCGCGCGCTAATGACGAATATGAATCAACACACGCGTGCGCTCGTGTACACACCGCTGTGTGATGCACTTCTAACTATTGCACTGCCGTTTTCCTCCCTCTGGGATCAAGCAGGGTTAAACCCGCAGGACGCGCGTCGTACATTATTCTCGATCTTCGTTCATCGGCGAGAGAGTAGGTGGTTTTAACCATTCCACCCTTAGTTATGGCAGACTCGGTCGTCTATTAATAAGGAGGGAGATCTCCGGGCCGCCTTTGTTATCAAGCATCATGTCACAGTATGAATTGCGGCAGTTCGGCTCCGAGCCACTGAAGCGGTTGCCGTAATGAATGGCCGATAGTTAGGTGCTTGCGGAACATCAGCGCGTTTCATACCAACTCTCTAGCCCTCTCCCTTCCATGAGTGTCATCACGTTTCTCGCATAAACTAATCTCTCTTTTTCTTTCTCTTATTACTTAATTTTAATTGCGATATGTTCTGAATTGGTAAGCTTCAAATAATGTGTCAACAAGACATTTTGGAAAAGGAAACTATATAATATAGTATGTTATTATGTCGTTCTTATAAAAATATAAAACACTTTTTTTATCAAATAAAATATCATATCTCTTTATAAAAATTTTAAGGTATCCATCTTCCAACTCCAAGATGGAAGACTTTTTTTTACATGTGAGCGATGCAAATTAAATTGTTATAAATTTAGATTTATAGAACTTATAAATGTGTAAAGTAAAAAGATTGGCGATACTACATAATACAATATGTAACATCTACGTACATCAAACAAAATAAGTTATTACGAATGTAGTGAGCCAGGTAATAGTTTGTTAATAACGAAGAGTTTGGACAGATTATCCACTTGACAATAAAAGTATGTGTTTCGCAAAATTATACAAGATAGACGGTTGGTCGAACGAATTAATTAACATGGAAACATATGAACGTATTGAGGAATACATATTCAGTTTGAAAATCATATCTCTCAGTAGCGGAACATGATGCTTCATCCTCTAATTACATTATGGTTGACTAATTGCAAATGAGTTCCAAATTCGGAATTTCGAATCATCGTACGCATCAGTGTCCGAATTAGACAGCTTTTGCAAAAGAAATGATATTTCTCATTTTAATTCAGTTGTGACCGTACTTCAAAAGAATGCATCAATACTAGTTGCAATATGTGTAATGCATAATTAAGTGCAATACGTATAAATGTAAAATTTAATAAACATCGCGTTAAATTGTTTATTTGTCCGTTGTTAGCTCGTGACAGAGTCTGTTGTTATATTATTATTACCTACACATTTTGGTGATGGTAGTTAATGAAACACGAGCTCTCAAAGCTGCATTGATTAAATAATATTTCGGATTTTATTATATAAAAATCTCTAGAATTGAACGAATTGAAATGTATATATATATATATATATATATATATATATATATATAAAGCAGGGAATATATGAATAAGTTGGAAGAAATGTCCTTTGTTCCGAAAGCCGTTCGTCTTAATGTGGACGAGAGATCGTCAAGGGGTTAACAATCGATTTTCTAGGATCGATGTGAATACCGTTTAAAATTCAAATATCAGTTCAATGGCTGCGTTGCAGTTACGACGACTTTGGCTGCGTTCCATTTATCGCTCACAACGCTCGCGAGCATCATTTCGTCCTTGTTTAACATTTGACAAACAACAAGGATGAAATGATTCCACGAGCGTTGCGAACGATAAGTGGAACGCACCTTTTAACGACTGTAACATCAGCATGGGGTGAAGGAATTTGAATGAGAATTACAATACATTTAGATGCGAAGTGAGAACAAGGAGCACATTATTGAATTTTTCACATTTTAAGAGCATTCTTATTTTAATCCAGTATCATTTGACATTTGAATCGGCATCTTTTTTTGACAGGTAAGAGAGAAAGAGAGAGACATAAGTACACACATTGATATTCAGATAAAATAGAAGAACATGAAGACAGGTTATTGATAAATGGGAGAAGATAAAAATTTTAAATATCATACAAGTCACGCTAAGAATTCTGCCATATCACCAGAACAGCGAACATAATATATGTAGATCCATTTATGTAAAATACATTTTCGATAAACTTTTTTATTTAAACAGATCTGAATACACGATCCTTCGTTCCATACACGTTCTGTATGTCAGAATATCCATTTGTTAATCGAAGAATTTAAGCAACCCGAATAAGAGTCACGTCGCATAATGAAAAAGAATCGAGTACGTCGCGTCGTCGCATTCCGCGCATATTCGCCGGGTGAGAATGAGAAAGGGGGAAAGACGAAAGTTGGGATGCATACAAAAGATGACTTACGCGGCACGTACGTGGGAGCACGAAGATTCATGAACTGATTTCGAACAAGCGCGTCGACATCGTAACTCCGGCATTATAGCGTCGCACGCGCGGCATCCGCCGTGCTCGCGTTTAAAACAATCTCACGCGACGTAAGTCGCCCGTCTCCGGCGGAAGGCGGAATTCACGAGAAACGTATATATGAGATTGCACCACGGGAGAAGAAATATACGTACTGCAACAGACGACCATGACGACGACCATGACGACGACGACGAAGGCTGGTTCTCGTCAGCCGAGTGCGCAGAAGTCCGCGAAAAAATTCGATAGTTTCATTCCGCTTTTACGGCGCCGTAACACCAAAGATTTCATCATCGCGGATGCGGACGGGGAAAAGACGCGGTGGTCGGAGATGGAGGGACGACGGCGAGGATCAGTCGAGCGGAAAGCTCTTTCGGGGCGAAATACATGCAGCTATGCAAATACCCGGGATCGGGGCATTCGAGAGGAGTAGGATATGCATCTAGGCGAATGCCGGTATCCGGCCTTATACGCGGGCTACAAGTAGCTTGTAGAGGCCGATCGAAGCCTGCGCATCCATCGTCGTCGGTATTTCATAAGATCGGGTGAGATCGATCGAGGAGGAGGCGAGTGGTTGGTTGGTTGGTTGGTTGAAAATAAAAAAAGATGAAAGCAACGAAAAGAAGATTTTCGGATCGTGGGGACTTAAACAATAAAAATGCCAAAACGATATTGTTATTGCTGTTATAAATATGTGTGCCTGCTTTTCAAATTTCGTTCGTTAAAAATTTTTTTTTATCGCTAGTGCGATAATTATGGAAATGACGCCGATGCCCCGCAGACGTGTTTGATCATATATAGATCAGGATAATGCTCCCGGGCGGCGGCTGCGCCGATCGTTTTTGCGCCTAATCGCATATTCTTGGAAATTGACTTGACGTCGATTTTCTATGTAAATGCCCGGGCCGTGCCCGAGACTCAATGACGATTCACGGAATGCGTTTAATCGCGATATACATATGTAGGTCCTTTTTCGGTACTTCTCTTTTCAAATTCGTTCTCGCTCGTAACTTTTCAAATGCGGTTAATCGTAAAAATAACGAGCTCAATTCAGACGAAAAAGCTTTTCTTATATTTAATTCCTATTATTACACTATCCCCTATTTTTTAAATTTAATTTCTACTCCTATTTTTTCATCTAAATGTTTGATATAAAATAAAAAAATCAAGATAAGAATAATTTAAATATAACAGCGTAGTTGTAGTTGTAGTTTACAATATCGTTGTAGTTCAAATTTTCTACAAAAAACTCAAGAATCTTCGTTATATAAATATCGATTTCCATCATTTACATTATAGGTTTGTATAAAGCGCTGATATTGTTCCCCCCCCCCATCTTAGAATAATTAGCTTCCCCATTGTGCGCAAAAGTTTCAATTGGTTATACTTTAACAAGAGCCTTTTTGCTTGCAGCAGAGTTTACGTTTTCGAACTTAACTGCTTTTTCTTCTCGGCTCTTTAATTCGCTCGGCATTCTCGCGATTGATTTTTTTTTAGTCTGCTCAGACGGAAGTTTCTCTATAAGTCTTCGGATGCTCCTCGTTTACAGTAAGATTCACTCAAACAGCGGTATAAGCGTAATCGCCGTGGAGAACGATACCGCTATTAGTTCGGCACGCTCGTAGCGGAAGCTATATAACAAGTTTCTTGTAATCATCCCCGGCGTCCAATTGTCTTCAACTGCACGTTTGCTCTTAATTATATAGTCGCACGCGATAACTGAAGTATGAAAATCGCGCGGTGTACCTTTCTGTGTGCTATAAAGAACATCGATAGAGTTACATTATAATTAGTGGCCTACAAAATGATCTCGATACTGTAAGTTCATCATTGAAGGTAGGTTTCCTTTGTGAGATCGACAGGCAGCTTAAATACATTCTTGTAATAAAAGAAGATATTAATATAATAGGTACCCTCTATAAGATATAAGCGGCAGTTTATAAAGTTCCGAGCGATTCTATAAAGTTTTAACGATCGTCGAACGAAGCTACGGGTTTTGAAACGGGGTCGGAATTTTAGTTTTAAAAAGAACTTATACGATTTCTTGAGAATCGCAAACCGTTACCTTTATACAGGTGCACTCGAGCACTCATTCGACAAAGAAAGCGTACATGCAAATAATAAAGTCTTATAATTTTGCAAACATCTACTTACAAACTTGCGAGATTATTCGTCGGCAAACATTTCTCGAGAAAAGTATTGAGAGATTGAGAACAAGATAAGAAATCTGCAAAATAAAATGAATATAATGGACAAATTATCGTTGACACCAAAAATATCCCAATAAATTTCTAGTCTTAAAAATACAATTATTGTGTCAAATAAATTCTATAGATTGTAGAGTTTGTTTTTGTGTGTAAAGTATTTTACGCTGCTGATTTGTACTAATTGGCAGCCCTTTATAGGGAAAAAGAATAAGCATCATCATGCAAAAAATAACACACGGTTACGAAGCTTGTTTATAGTCAGACATACAATCGTTCTCGCTTGCTGGGCCGTGAGCAACGATCGTTACTGAAAAATCGGTCAACGAGCGGCCGTAACTTCACAGACGAGCTCGTCGCAGGGAAGATAACTTCGTTGATACGTGCGCATGTGAGTTCGCTCGCGTTTCCTCGGCTTCGTCGACTATAAACTTTTTTTTTTTTTTTTAGATCGGCAGGACGTGTTACACCAGTAATGCTCGTAAAACTCTTCGTCGGCTTCCTCCCGCGCGGTGAGCCTTTTTCGAGCCTCGCACGCAGAGCAAAGCAATTAACGACCTCTAAGAGCCTGAAATCGTTCCGCTAACTTCCTCCGGTGCTCTTCCTTCTCTCCTTCACCTCTTCCTCCGATACGCGTCTGTCTGACGACGCCAATACTATTTCTCCAATTGCACCGACCAGCGCATGGCTTTGATGGCTATACGATGGCTCTCCTTCCTCTTTCTCCTTAAGCTGTCAGCAGCGACTTTTTGCTTTCGGGCTCGGCTTTCGTCTCTCTTCGGATGACCCTTAAGGCTTCCTCCTTTGGATTCGCACTCCTTTCTTGCCTCTGTGGCTGTATCGCGGCTGAGACGTAGACGACGATGACAACGACAATGGCAAGGACGACGAAGTGCTCTAACGGGGCTATCCGTGCGCCGCAGGCACCGATGGAATTCGAAGCCCCCGAGCTCGAGTCACCTCTCACTCGGTTGGAATGTGTTTCTCGGACCAACGTCTCTCTCACTCTCCCCCTGTGTTGTACGTTGCTGGAGAGCTCTGTTTGGCACTGTATATATCGCGATAACTAAGCGCCGTAGAGACCAAGCTTCTAGGAATGCTAGCAGACACGCTTTGCGCGAGATAGGCCGCCGTCGCCACATCTCTGCCGATGTTTTGGACTGAATAGAAATCCGAGAGTCCTTTTCCCACGCTTGTACAGACACTCGAAAGGTGTAGGATTCTGACCTCACAAAGGGAGGAAACACGTCTACCCACTCCACAGAGTGGACTGCAAGTAATGCTGTATACAAACGAGCGAGTTCACTAATTCGTGAAGTTTCAAATGTATCTCGAGTACATAAAGTTGATATATATTATGTTAAGTTATATTATAATATAAATTATATTAATTAGTAACATAATATATTAAATAATTTATTGTAGTGGATAGAAGCGTTCTGCAGATTAACAGTAAATGAAATTAATTAATTAATGAATTAGTAAAGATATATATATATATATATATATATATATATATAGCAGATAATAGATAGTAATTAAATAAATTAAAATAATTCCTTTCATTTTAATTAAAATAATTTGTTCTATTCTTCAATTAATTTACTGTTTTATTTAATTATTTTATTTACTGTTAATTTATAGAATGCCTCTATACTGTTGTACAGCAAAATGTATAACTTTTTGATTTATACGTACTTAATATTCAAGATATCTTCTTATATTTCATAAATAATTAAATAAATAAATAGTCTTGTATGCAAAAAATATGAATAAACTTACTACACTAAAATTTGTTTCTATTAATTACTTCAGATTTCATACATATACATCACTGCGATTTAAGACAATAATTTGAGCAATATCTTAACTTTTTAATCACTACTATTCTTTCAAATATTACGAATATTTTTTGCAACTTATAGTGTATCCTGGATTAGCGACTTCCTTTCATTTACGGATTATTTTATTAATAATTAGAATAATTATTAGGGGTTGATATAAAAATATTATATTAATTTAAAAATAATTTCAAAAACTGTGACATATCTCTAAAACATTTTATGCATTTAGCGGATAGAAGTGAACAATAAAGTCTTTGTGTCCTTCATTAATAATTTCCAATTTCGTTCTGACAGCATTTTAATTTAGTGCTTGTTAAGTGTGCTTTATACACTACCCCATTATGACGCATATCCTTTTTCGTTATTCATCACCAAATTTGCCTGACGCAACTTAGCATGTTATTTGCCCAAGTCTTCCCTTACATAGCCTAAGCGAACTCTCCATTCTCGGACTACATCCAGCGGTCATGCAAAACGGAATTACCTCTCGGCGAAAGGGGGAGAGTCTCGGTCTCGTAATATACGCACTACTCGGCGCATACTTGCAACCGGGCACAACGGAAGCGGGTGAATCTATTCCCCCCCCGTTCTCTCTCTCTCTCTCTCTCTCTCTCTCTCTCTCTCTCTCTCTCTCTCTCTCTCTCTCTCTCTCTCTCTCTCTCTCCTCCTGCAGCAGCAAGAACCACGGTCGGCCCTGCGAATGCATGCTCGGCACGCCCTACGTCTTGGGCGAAGTATTAGCGCTAATGGCGACTACATTTTCCAACCTGGAACTCACCCGACGTCCGACGTAAACACAGCGCGGCGGTATACGCCCCGACGCTACTTTCCGTACTCACTTCTAATTGCACTCGCGCGTATCTCGCGATCTTGCCTACGAGCTCGCAGCGAGTAGGACATACTAACTATGATAATTATGGGGCCTGCCTTCCAGGAGCTGCTGGCTACTGTTCTCGTCTGATGCTCTTCCCTTTTTTTCGCGGGGAAGACATCATGCTTTTTTACCCGAGAAGCGCCGAGTGCTTCCGCTGATTTTTCTGGACAACGCGACGCAAAACCATCCTCCGGGATGGAAACATCGTACAGGATCCTCGGTAACGGCGAATTAAATATATAACATCGATGAAAAATCTCTTGCCGTGAAAAAAGTACGATTAGCTATATGAATGTAACGTAAAATACGTGGGAATAAAATGTCTGTGTCGAAAATTCTTGCTAATTAATCGAGCGCGTAGACAGGCAGGACGCTGATGTAAATCCCGCGAATTTTATGGCATGCGTTTTAATTACCGGGTATAATTACCGTGGCGTGTCTCGTAGATCTAGTTAATACAGATGGGCGAGACGCGCATAGCTCCGTTAACAAAAATTACATTATCGGCAAGGATTTTTCTTATAATAAAATTTATGCAAATTTTACTCCGTTCCGCCTTTTAATAGCAATATGCCGCGTAACGAGACTAATATAAAACAAATTTTTTTACCGATCTTTTGGTTGATAAATTATATATATCGCGCGCGCGCGCGCGCGCGTCCGCGTCCTCCCGTCATCGCGAAATTAGGGAAGAAAATTCCGGTATGGAAACAAAAAAGTCATGGTAAAGTAGGTCGTGGTTATACGGCCGCGAGATCAAAGGGTGCCCAGTTTTTTCCCGCGAGGTTGTAAACAGGAAATTTTCCACGGAATAAAGCCAGCCTGAGACAAACGCGAACGGAGCAGCACGCGACGCCCCCTTGTTTGCATATGAAAATGTAATATCCTTAGCAAATTTACTCGGGGACGATATAATCTACGACAAAAAACCCGAGAAAAAAGTTACTACAACGGCATCATCATTGAGGATGTAGGAAAAATTCTATAAAATTATGGGAAAATGTTGGTAAGCCAACATGTCGAAGACGCGCAGTTGGCAAATTAGGAGAAATTAGATTTCGACGCTTTTTCTAAGAGAACGCTATCGCATTCCGTTGTTCCGCACGCTCGAACGGCATTAATTTCTCCCACCGGGAAAGAGAATCGCAATCGTAAAGTGGCAAAGAATAAAAAGGCTCTCCCTCTCTCTCTCTCTTCCCCTTTCCGGCAAAGCCTCGCGATGTTAGTCGGCTAGGAATTATTCCGAGAGCTCGACGAAAATTCTGCTCTAAGCAGACTATTCATCCCGCGGAGCTGCAGCTCGAAAGTAAGTCGCGCTCGAGAGTGCAGCAAAAATGATGAGCGCGTCTCTCCCGATATCAGCGATGAGTCACGCTCCGCTTGTAACGAGCGTCATCCGCGGCGCGCACTCGCGTAATTTCGCGTTACACTTTTGAGCTTCCTCCCGCGAGTTCCTTCCTCCCCTGCCCCTCTTCCTCTTCCCAGCGAACCTTACGAGCTATTCCGAGGCAAATACTTAACTTATTAGCCGCGCCGCGTTTCACGGTAAATTTTGCTAACCTCACGGGATATACCGCTCATTCCCGTCGCATCGCATCGCTTCACTACATCGCTGACGAGCTTGAATTTGCGTAATTGGATTTTACGTCTCCTTTTTTCGTTTGGTTTCCATGTCCCGCCGCTAAATTACTTGCACCATCGAGTATTGAATTTACTTTGGACTTTTCTTTATTTCTCTCCGCCCTCGTTTTCGCTGTTCCTTGTTCTAGCGATTGTTTATCGACTACTATAATATATTTCGGGGAAAGAAACTCGGAGATTATACGCTTGAATAAGCGAAAGAACGACGAGTAACGTTAAATTTTACAATTTTACTTTGAAATTTCAGGGAGAAATATTTCATTCCGGCAATGCTCAATGTTTACCTCGACCGCTTTACACTTTTCAGTAGTTAATAATTCAAAATCCGAGCTGTAGTGTTTATTTTCCACCTAAATTAAATATTTGTTTGTTCTTCTAAAATAAGAAAAAGATCATGTCCCAGCCGAGTCACGTATCATCCTACATTTTACTTGTTGCCTTGACTTCTCTTTCCTTCTATACCTATACGCGTTTGCTTTAGAGTTACGTTGTTTGCGATCGGCTTTAACGTAGCGTGAGATTTATACTAACATAAGATATCGCGCGGCAGCTTCCGCGAAAATACAAAGAAACTGGCCCGGCTTTATTTGAACGTGGCGTCGCAAAAGACACAAGAAACAGTCCGCCGGAAATCTTCCTTCGATCCGCGTCGTTAACAAAAGCTTCTCTTGTCTCCTCTTCTGAAAGCACGAGACTCACGAGAGAGCTGGAAGGACGAAAAAGGCAGAGAGGGGGTATCTTCGTGCGGATAAACAGCCGAGTATCGAGTGGAAGCCGACCAGATGGAAAGCACGGATCTTCAAATATTTAAAGTTATCGTCGAAATCTTCTGCGGAACTGCGGGAAACGTCGAGAGGGACGTCGTAGACGCGAGTCAAGTTTCCGAAGGAAGTTTGCCTTCGCCCCCGACTCCGAGAGAGGGGGGAGGGTAAATTCGTTGACCCGTGTCTCTTCTCGGTCGTGTATGCATGCAATTCGATTGTGCACGTGTGCACGTACACACGTATATGTGCACGTCGCACAAGAAGCGTCGCGGAGCGCGTAACTCGCTCGAGATGATTCCGCCCGGAAAATTTCGATCCTTCTTTTCATCGCCGTTGCCGCCGCTGCGCCCGCGCCGCGTCAATTGACGCGAAGTGCACTCCAGCACGATTTGTACCTCCACTCGCGCTTCGCGACGATGCATTTTCCGGTGTCGCCTCGAGGATTAGCCGAGACCGATTTCGATATAGCGTTATCGAGCTTGCGTCGCACAAACGGGCGAATATATACCACGGGTCGAGTCGAGGAGAGCGAGTTTGCACTCAAGATCCCCACCCCCCTGGCGTCGTTCCTGTAATTTCGGCGAGCGGCAAAATTAACGCGGTGTCTTGGATGCTCCATTTATCCCGTTAAGGGGGGAGACTCGTCTCTTATAAAATATTTTTGCATTTTTTTTTTGCTTAAAAAATTCATTTACTATCTGAAAAACATATTCCCGAAGTATTAAAGCCAAAACACAACGCTAAAGGTCCCTGAGAAGTCATCAAAGTGATGAGCTCCAGATGTGCCGCGAGCAGGTAAATGAGCGGGAGACTCGCAGAAACTCGGCGATACTATTAGTATATCGTTTGTTTTCACGTGGTGTGATCAAAGAAATTGAATGCTTTTGCGGAAGAGGAAGACTTGATGTATGGTCCTGGCATCGCAGACTGAGCTTTGAAAGTTGTAAGTATCTCGGAACACAACTTTTGTAGACCAGAAACTTTAAACGCGTTTTTTTTCTCAAAACGTATTTTTTCGCGCGCCGGAGAATGTAACTCAAAATCTAATCAACCGATTGACTTGAAATTTTGCACAGATATTTGTCAACTTATTGGCATGAGCATGAACCTAAATTTACATTAAAATTTTTATAATAAATATTATTTTTAGCCATTTGTTTGAAAAAAAAAAATCGTAAAATTTTTTTAAAACGTGTTCTCTATTTTTCAAAAAAAATTTTTTTTTTGCTAAATTTAGGTTCATGCGCATCGGAGGATTATAATTTAACGAAAAAAATTTTGGTTTGTTGATTTCAATTCATTACAAGGACCTGGGCATTCTTCCGCGCAAAATCTAGACGACAACTTCGAGCAGTTGCAGCGCAGCCATTTTGTATTTTTTGTACTATAAAAAAATTTTTTCTTGTACATTTCATCGTCAACATTATCATGTATTTTATTAGGATTCAATAAATACTCTCAGTTCTTTATAAAAAATTATCAAAGAAAGGGTCAAAGAGACGAGTCTCCCCCCTTAATGTAATTTAGCATAAAATCAAGCGGAGGATTACGCGCCGGATCATGCTAACATCTCCGACCAGACCGCTGCGCCTGACAGCCGGAGCGCGGAATTGACGCCAAATTGTTGCGAGCTGCGAGCGGAAATTGCAGATTGTGCAGCCGAGATGAGCAATGTGGTTTCGCGTCTAAAATCGAAGTGTTGCCGTGTCACGGATCAAATACCAAATTATTGCAGAACTCTGGATAGAGAGGTGTTTCTGGTAAACGCTTCGGACTCTTGAAATAAATAATTCACGCATTTGCATGTTTATATTAAACGTCTATTTAACTTGGGATAATTTACTAAAACGTGACGTCTATTTCTGTCAGGTTGAACTTTAATGTTGTAGTTAGGTTACTATTAGCATTACGGGCGCTCATTAAACTCTGATCAAACTTTGAACAGATAATATTCTGTATACATCGATTATGATAACCATGCCCCATTACGCGAGCGAGTAATACGCGAGAAGGTCTGCGAACTCGAGCCCTTTTTTTTCTTTTTCGGATTCAAGGGGATAGTCGCGACCAGGCGATACGCCAGCAAATTGTTTACGGGGCGACAATAGCGCGACTTGGTGCCGGAATGGAAGTATTCCTGGATTCATGGGTAAAAGATGCAGGAAAACGAAGAGAATGTCTCGCGAGAAGAACAATAGCTGAGAACAATGCGTCATTCTGGCCTCCCGCTTCTGTTTTTATTCTTCCTTGCTCCTCGACTTCTCGGCCGCTTCACGGGTGTTTCGAAGCTTTCGTTTAGACAATCCGGAAGCAAAAATGTGTGTGTGTGTGTGTAATGGCATCCTTGATGGCGCGAACGAATCACGAAATATGCTCCGCGCATAAAGCTCACCCTCACATTGTAACGTAATCTTTAACTTCTCATAAAGATATACCGTCTACTTTCGCGTACCACTATTCTACGAAATTTCTTCTACCAACTTCTATCTATTTCCAGCCTGAAAAGTTTTCCTTGTAAATAGGGAATATAAATGCGACTGACCTCTTCTCCCGCAAACGACAAGATTCCTAATTTTAATAGGCGTCATTTCGTCGTCACTTAATATCCCTCCATAATCTCGTTTATTTTCTTCCCCGACAAGTATGGGAGGCGAAAGTTTAATAATTTCTCAACGACGACGTTTTCGTCTTCCCGAGAGCAGTGTGATAAGAACCGTCTCACTTTCGGTCTAATAAATTTGTACTTTTATTGAGTATATTCGCGCGGCGTAAGTATATTCGGCGCCAAATGCTTTTTATTATCGTCCCGATGGCGGACGGACATTTTTGAAAGGAAACTCGGTTCGTTAAAGAGCATGCTCGGCGAGATAAGAGAAGCGTCTTCCTGCGAAGCCTGGGTCCTGCCTCTTTGAGAAAGAGGTCGGTTGCATGCAAAAGAAATGAGCGCATGCAAAACGAATGCGTTGAAAAGACCGGAGATAGGGCAGGCTAGGCGCTCGCGCGCTAGGCGAGGAAAGATGTAAACGCGGCTGTTTAAGATACAGTCTGTGCCTGGAAATTTATGCAAAATACGTACTCCGGAATTCTTGATATCGTGGGATCCGCGCGCGGAGAGATGCGTCATGGTTCGCGCGTCAATTTACAAATTGCATGAGCCGTCGCGCGTTTCTTTTTCCGCGGGAATTTCTATTCGCGGAATACGAGACGGTGCGATGACGGTGCGCAGTTTCGCGCCGCTATCTCATTCGAGCGCAAAAGTCGACCGTGGTGGCACCGAACGTACGCGAAGAGAATGTAACTAGCGTGCTTTAAGTGAAGAAGCGTTACGTTCTCTTGACATAAAAGAAAGGAAAAGAGAAACGGAATTAGCACTTGCAGACTCTCCCGTGAGCTTTCAAGCGCGCAGCTGCGCTATACGTGACGCTGAAAACTTTCCCGTTCTCGTTATGGCTGTTTATCTTTTTGCATACGCGACGCGAACAAGCGCGCCGGCTGCAATTACGCCGTGAAAAAAAACGAGTTGAAAGGAATGGCTCTGGTTACTCTTCGGTGCCAAGATCTCGGGGCAGAGATTTCGTCAAATGTTCGCCGATCGCGGTAGATTCCTGATTCCTAAATCAAGTTACTTTCGAAGCAACACAGTTTGTAAACGATCAACTACAAAACTGTAAATTACTTATGAAAAACTTATATATGTCAAATACGCTGCAAATTAAAGTACTGTCTGCATCCTACGGGAATTGACTGTACACGGTGAGAATTTTTTGTTATATATTTACCCTTAAATTGACTACAAACTTGGGACAACCAACTTGGCAACCAAGGAATTTTTAAAATATACAAAAGACATTTTACAAACAACGTGATAAAAAATACCAAGCAGATTGGTAAATTTTGAAAAATTATTGAAATTTTTTAGATATATTTTAGTAAAATTAATCAAACATATTTTATATTTTAATGTAATAGATATTAATATTTTTTATTATGGTGGATATTAATCAGAATAGCTCGCATAAAATTCTTGGTGGTACATGTTGTCTCACAACTATAATACCATGATTTCAGGGTATATTTTAAGAAAAAATTCTCTTCGTGTAGGTATTTAAAACGTAAACGACATAACACTGTGCTGCGTATTTCATAAACCGTTTTTTTTTTTTTCACATAAAATAATAAATGACAAAGTCTCGGAAATATAAAAAGTGTTCTAGTAATCAAGCCATTTATTAGATATATGTATATCTCTAGAGAGTACTAGACAGTGATAATCAATTTTGTAATGGAACAATTCCCAATTTTACTCTGCGAGATCACGCGGGGGATTATACTTTCACGCGGCATTCTCTGTTGGTCGCAATTATTGTCATTGAAATAATTAAATATAACATAAAAAGCAATATGTATAGAGGCAGAAGAGTGGAGTGAACGAAAAGAGCGATTCCCATGAATTGGGATGGCGCAAAAAACTTTTCTATGAACACACGCACAATATTTGTCATCCCGGTATACGTCATTATAACGAGTTACTTGTTTATCCGTTAGTTTTGATGCCGCTTTGCATCACAAAAAGCAAACGTTCATGTGTACAAAAGCTGGGAAGCAGGGACAAGAGGGTCGTGACGATTTCGGTTGAATTAATTTACGTCGTTTGCACGATCAATGCAAGAACATAAAATTTATCAGAAAAAAAGTGTAAGATAAAAAAAGACACTTCTTGATCGATTCTGAGAACAACTTAAGAATAGATCGGATTAACGTGACGAGGAAATGAAACTCAGAGTATGACAACGCAACGCGAAATGGCCTGCAAGAAGTCGTAACGATAATGGTGTGGCTGAAATGATGGTAAAGGAATGGTGTAAGAAAGGTTGGCAATATCCCGCGGTATCTGAGCGCTCGTTCAGTGGAAAAGAATCGAACTTCCAGTAACGCGGGAAGACAGACTTGGCACACAAGATGACATTTCGCGCAATGCCGCATCGAATGGCGGATTTTTCGCCCTTCTTTGCGCTGGGTGAGGGACGAGAAATTTCCGTTCGATCTTATTGCGGCAGACTCGACTCGGGAAAGAAGGCGCAAATTTGCGCTATCACATCGGACACCCAGTCCATCCATCACAGCTGCCACTGTTCTTCTTTCCGCGGAGATGAGACCGCGATACATTCGACTCGAAGAATCCAACGTGTCAGGTTTGCGGTCGAACATGTCGAAAATCTTACGGACGGGACACCTGTCAAATTAACCGCAAACAATTTGTACGGGAGCACAAAAGCGGAATCAAATCGATTGAGCCTTGTGGGAATACCGCGCGGGAACCGGTACATGAAAATATTGACAGTTAAACTCAATAAACTGTTTTTAGGATAATTGCGAGCTTGTGATTGAATTAAAAATGTGGAGCTGCGCGATGTTAACAAAATTAAAACTTTGAAAAATCGACCATTAACGTCTTTCTTGACAATTATGATTGATCGACGTACATACACCTGAAACTCGTTTCATCACCGTCGATCACGGGTGTGAAGCCACAAACTTTAGAATTTATACATATAGGTACGGTGTGGGCAAACTAAACTCTTTTTAGAGGAGAAAAATTATTTTCACCTCAAGCCAGAAAGTAAAGTACTAGTATGCAGAATTTGTGTTATACCGATATAACCGGGTAAATAAATTAGAATTATAAATTGATAAATCGTTTAACGCGTATTTTCCAAACAGCGTGCGGAAATTGTAGTTTATTGTGCAAGATAACACTCATTTTATGCCAGGTCTATTGCTATTACCGTGTTCTACAAGTACGTATATGTTATTATTGTACTAACCTGTAATCATGCGACGCGAACATACGCTTTGACGTGGACATCCGATGCTGTCAATATAATGTAAAATGTAATTCGCACCGCGAATTGCGATTACATAGAATTCAAAGGGACGCGATTTATCGATATCAAGGATATCTACTCTCATTCACGCACGTTTGTTTAGTCGATCGAAACGATGGACGCACGATTTTACAGAGTCTCGTCACGTTACGGCCGACCAATCACGTCAATTGGAATAAACTTTGTTATAACGAAGCCTTTTGTACCTAACGCGCTATTATTTTGCTAATAATATCAGTACTTTTTCATTGATTCCTCATGGAAATCAGCGCTCGCCGCAAATTTAATCAGCACAATTGATTCATACATATCAATATTGTTACATCGTTTTCGTCAAAATTGTTTCTTTTCGAGAAAATACAGCAGGCGACTACGTTCTTATTAACTTGATTTTTTACAAGTTAGACAAAAATTTCTCTCTCGATGTTTCTAAATGTAGAACTGATATTGAAACGTTACGTTCCATTTAATTTATACAAAACGGCTTCTAATTTCCGCGTGCAAACATGCGGGCAAACAAGGCGTTATTTGATAGTACGCTTGAGGAGGAACGCATCATGCAACTTGGCTGGATCGTATAGTCGCGTGATCCCGGAGAGAGCGTCTTATCGATTGGTATATTAGCTCGACAGGCTCACTGCCGGGCTAAAGGACGAGAGGATCGGCAACGGGGTGGGTTCGAGAGGGACGGCATCGTCTATGTCTTTGATACGGGGACGCGTGTACATACGTACATAATATTCGAGCCACCGTAGGTGTGGTCGCCGGACGGATAATCTATGTCGTATGTGCGAGGGGCCTCGTAATTCCGCTCGGATGCACCGCTAAGTAAAGGGTTATTGGCAACCGTCCTCGTCCAACGGTTCACACGGACGGGACTCATAGTAACGCGAACCGCCAGATATACGACAGACATGGGAGAGCGATTACACCACCGGTTATGGCCGGTCTGGCACGGCGCGCCTCGCGTTTACAGAGCGATACTATTTACCCGGCGCATACAGGCCAAACCAATTAAGGCTTATGTGCTTTTGTCACCTTCCGACAGGATAAACTTCCTTCGGGCAACATATCAGCATTGTGGCGTCTCTGTGGCTTCCTTAGCATGCCTAGTGTAAACTCCGCCACAGAATTGGTATCCTCTGAAATCCGAGCTCGACTCTATGATACTCTCCTGGGGATGCAAAATGACCATTTACGCTCTGCACCCCCGGCTTTTATATAAAGATAATAAAAATTCTGGCTAAAAAAAAGTTTTAAATGCACGGCGGTTTATATAATTTGTGTTTGTGTATCGGTGCGGTATAAAGATTCGGTTACCATTGTGGATTATATCCAGTATAAACTTTCGAATAAGCTGAAAATTTTATTGTGCACCCATTTACAACCGCTTTTATCGCGATATCATCAGGTGTGAAATCTGGCGCACTGGGCGGTTGGTCGAAAATAACCACGGCCAGAATATTTGCGTGACTTTTAACAAATATATCGATCGGCGCGATTGCGCTGAAAAAGCCCCCAGATCGCGCAAACGAGTTCACAAACGCGTAGGTGGCCGACCGCGCGATTTACGTTCCGGCCAATTAATTTGGTCATCGCATCAGATTGAATCGCCCCAGCCAGCGCAATCTTCGTCGTAGGATGTATGTAAGTCGCCGCGTTATGTAGTTTGGGTGTGTTACGAAAAGATATAGACGCCGCGTATAGACATGTACGCGTCTGCTATTGGCAGAGATCGATATACGTGCGATAATAGCAGCTATAGGACACCTCTCTCTCCCCCACATTCATTACCTAATAGGTCATACGCGGCGTGCACCCGAGCCGCCGTTGCCGTCGTTCCACGGGCTTACGTACTCTCGGTACTCGGTCGGCGTGCCGCGTCACGACGCGTCGCGGCGCGCGCGTTAATCCGCACGTGCAAATTCGCGGCGAGTTTGTATCCCCGAGCGTGCCGTGCATAGTTGCGACGAGCGCGCGGCTCACGTCGACAGCTCGACGACGACACGTCCGGATCGCGACGATAGCTTTAGCCCGGATTGACCTTAATTTTTTATTTGCTCACAGAACACAATAGGAACGCCACCGTGTCCCAATTATGTCTCTCTCTCTCTCTGTTTAAAGAAAAATATATGGATTATAAATCTATATATATATTTTGGAACTCGATAATCGGAGGTGAACGAATATTCCAACGCTATGTGTATAATTCTGTTTGGAAAAATAATTTGTATAATCAATATGCGTAATCCTTTCTCTTGGCAACAAATTAACATATAAATATTTCAAAAAAGATTTTTTTATTCAACCTAAGTGGCCACCTTTATTAATTATAATCATCACAACGTTTCGATGACCATTTTGGTTTTGGTCACGATATCTCGACCACTGATTTTGGTCCTGTTCAGTCGATGTAACACATTGTGACGATTATAATTGACCAATACTAATGGTCGAATCGTGACAATTATAATTAATAAAGACGGCCAGTTAGATCGAATAAAAAATCTTTATTGTTAATTACTTACCGGCGAAGTAATAGTCTCTGATTTAGCTTAATATACAATTTTCATTTTTTTTTTTTTTTAAGAACATATTTTATTTCAACAACGAGATATTTGTACGCAGCTCTGTATTAATAGAGTAAACTCGCGTAGAATCGTCAGAGGCGGATTATTTTTCCGGGGCAACAGAAACGTTATTAAAGCATTCCGCGCTGACCCGTACATAGGGGGTCTTTTACTCACCGCAGCGACACATGTCTCACGTCTCTCGCATTTATATGCATCTTCAGGAAGCACACAACGCGTTTAAATGTCACGAAATTTCGTATGCTCGAAACTCGAGGATTCGAGGAGCGCTGGAAAAATTTTTTTTTTTTCATATTTTTACTCTCGTAACTCGTAACAAAAACTAACGAGCGTTCTTAACGTCAATAATAATGTTTCGCTCGCGAATAATATCGTAAACTAATGTCAAAATTAAGAAAACACGCGGCGATACGATGCATCTTTGTTATCGACGCATCGCGGGGGATTTGTCAGAGTCGGGGAGTAATTGCGAAACTTCGATATTTAGCGGGACATTAATCATTAACTGTGACTGCTATTTCATCACGTATCGAAGTGACCATCCGGATTCGGTACCAACCGGCCCAAACTTTCTTTCTCACGTGTGGAAGCATAAAGAAACTTTTTTAATTGCGAACTTTTCGGACGTCGCGTTGTCGTGACGCCACGAGTTTCTTGGGACTTAAATATTAAATATATGTATGTGCGAGTTATTGACGTTGTAAATATTCGCCTGATTATCGATATTAACTGGTTATCGACTGTTGACACGCAATTTCCCCTTTGTTTACTCGTTGCGTAGGTGTGCTTACATCATTTTTATTGCAGAAGTTACGCAAGGCAGGAACTAGCAATAGCCCCGGGAACTACGTATCGTAAACTGTTCAAACGCGACATATATAACTCGTCGCAAGTAATAGCTTGTCTTCATGAACGTTGAAGAGGATGAGACTTACGCGGCATCTTGAAGCGTTCATCATATTAACTAGATGCATACTACGTTTTACGCGACACTTTCCTGAATACACCATTTCCTGGAATTAATATCTGACAAGAAAAGTATCTGTTAAATCCATTTTGCGTAACGTGAGCCAAAAACATCAAATTTGCATTGTTATACGTAAATTTGATTGTAAATAATTTAATTTGGTAATTTCTCTCTCTCTCTTTCTCTCTCTCTCTCTCTCTCTCTCTCTCTCTCTCTCTCTCTCTCTCGTGGTATAGATGAAATTAGAATGGCAGCAGATAGAAGGGATGAGACTCACAGTAGAGCAATAAGCTCAGGTAAAAAACAAGACTGGGGATTTTTCAAGAATGAAAGAAATGCAGTAGTTAAACTTATTAGAGCAAAAAAGAAAGAATATTATGAGAATATGATAGATAATAATAGGAGTGATCCTACAAAAATGTGGAAAACTTTGAAAGAATTAATTAAAGGTGAGCAAAGGGGTTCAGAGAACATCGATAATGTAGATTTTGAAATATTAGAAGACATAGAAGAATGCAATATAGCTGATAAATTTAATATATATTATGTGAATCCTGTGTATGCACCTAGTGAAGAAAATATTAAGAGGAAAAAATAAGGATACTGAGCAAGGATCCGTAATAATTGAAGTGGATGAAAGCACTCATAATTCACTAATAAACAGAGGAAAAATAAATTTAGGATGGCGAAAGTGTCCTATATTTAATTATATTAGTGTTAGAAGATGTTTTAAATGCTGGGGCTATTACCATATTGCCAAGAATTGCACGAGACAGGAAACATGCTATAAATGTGCAGGAAATCATAAGACGAATGAATGTACGACGACGAAGAAGAGGTGTGTAAACTGTACCTATAAGAATCAGACGTACAACTTGAAGATAAATGTTGAACACGAGGCGCTGGATTCGGAATGTCCGACATTTAAGAAAGTATTGGAGGAAGAGAAAAAAAGAGCCGGCTGGGAAGATGCAAAATAGCAACTACAGGGAGAAGCGGAGTTAGTCTGGTATACAAATGCGCAAAGCTTCTTGGCGCATAAGGATGAAATTCAACATCAGATTATGAAGCAATGCGAAAGAATTGAACCTTTCAAACGTAGGTTAAGAGAATATATTGTACCTCATGTAGAGGAATTAATTTAACGATATTTTATGTAAAAAATAACCGAGAAGGCTAATAAAGCTCAATCAATCAATCAATCAAGAAGATTATTTATTACTTCCGATGAAATTAGAAACAGTAATTAATTAATTCGTTTTTATGCGCATGTGGATATATTTTTGTCGCGCATCCGCATTATTACTGAATTACAGAAATATAAATTATTGTTGTACATTCTTTTATACTTCTCCTTCTAATTCCTACTTTTCCTCTGGCTTGAAATACATTTATGACCAGAAACAAATTAAACAATAATTATCTCAGAGAAAGAAAGAAAGAGAGAGAAGCGTATTAATTCCAACGTTAACGTTTAACGCAATTTTTTTTTAAATCAAAAACCACGCTCTTTGAATATTTACATTTTCTTCACGACCCAGAAAATACATCAGTCGAATAAGTATCACAAGCTGTATCGATACATCACGAAGGGACAACGACGCGGCTAGCGTGAGCATGTCCGCCGGACCGATATCTCTGGCCGATAACCCGAGGGCCCGAAATCTAGACGTGAGCACATCGATGGTACGAGAATATGGCGGCTGGCTACTGTGGCAGGGAGGAGCCAATAAAACACACGTGGCGATAAATCGCGCGTGGTCGCGCCGGCGTCGCCGAGCGGGCAATAATGGGCGCCTCGTGGCCGGTCGAGGGAAAGAGAGCGGGAGGGGAGAAAGGGAGAAAGAGAGAAAGCGGTTCCCGGGAACAGTCGGAAACCGAGAAGGGTTACTTTCTGGTGCTACATATAGGAGGGCCCACTCGGCAACCGTCCATCCGTTCGTCCGAAAGCACTCGTGTACTGTGATCTATCGCCTTAACTCCTACAACGCCCGGTTCTCAGTCCCGGTCGAGAAGCATCTCGCATGGCCTCACCTTGCCGATGTTATTACGTAACATATCACGAGATTATCATAATTACGCGTATCGATTATCGATGCCGCTAAACAACATCGATCGATATTGGACATTGCCTAGCTGTCATTGCAATGAACTTTATCTTTGCAGACAATTGCGGAGAAAGAATCGAGAACTTTAAATTGAGGCTCGACCCCATCGGGGACGATTTCCTCAAGAGATCTCAAACGTATATGGCGATCATAATGCAATGTTTCGTAAAAAAAGCCTTCGACAAAAGTATTCCAGCCACTAGCGCTACTCGAGTTAATCGTGTTACGAGTAGCAAGGGAGAATAATTTTGTTGCAAAAATGTGGTCGGTGTTATGAAATTATAAACCAATGTATTCGAGGACGTTTAGGGAATTCGGGAGAAATCGTTATCATCGAGTCGGGACATTTTTCTCTGTAATTGACGATTATATGTGTTGTAAACTTTTTCCGCCAGAAGTAATTTGGATGATAAAATCGCGCGGGATATCTTCAATTAAGGCTATCTAAATTTAATTACGTTATTCTGATTATCATCTGAGGAGTTATAATTATACATTATTAAAAGAGAAAGAAAAGTTTTTTTATTTTATTTTCAAAGCTAAACTTCAAAACGTAATTTTCCTGTTCTTGTTGGACGTATATATTTATTTCTCATAATCTTTTGTACGGTGATTGTAAGTCGATATGGCCATTAGGAACCAGCAATCGACAGCTGGCAGTCTCTCGTAATGATCTCCTTCAGCTATCCTGAAGCTCGTTCGAAGAAATTAAGAATGACGTGGAGTTTTCCAGACGCTGCTGGAAAAAATTAATTTGGCAGATTGAAATCGACGTCTAAGTATTATACTCGTACTCTTATCGAGTCACGATATTTTATTTTTTCCCCAGGGTACTCCAGAAGGTTCGTAACAACTGAACTACAGAACATAAAAATAGTCTTGTAATTAAGAGATCTCTTTATTAATTACAGCATAATCAATACTTACAATCATGTTTCCATGCGGAAATTTTCACCCGTTACATCACTCATTATTAAGCAGCGCAACACGACAGATCATCAACGTAACACTATGATATGGATCGAATCTCGAGAATACCTCGTTATAATCCTTCTTTGATTTTCTTAAGTATCTATAGATAGGACAAATTTTCTAGATCCGAGTAAACAATCTCGTTGAACGTACTCAACGAATATCCCCCCTAAGAGCAAGTGATCGTTTCTCATTCTTCCTTCTCTCTAGACATTTAATCAGAAAAGTAATTACTTCGATACGTATTTCATTCTCTTTCTCTCTCTTTGTTCATTTTCATACGTTATATTTAATTCAGTCAGAAAGAATTGTTTTTTATTTCTTTATTTTTATGCATCTGCTTCGCAAATACAAGTTAATTTTTGTTCACCAAAATAAATTTAATTGCAAGGTAAAAATCCTGCTATTTACAAGAATATAAAAAATTTTTTTTTTAATATTCCTTTTGCAATTTTTTTCTGAATATGTAAATATGATAAAATAATTGTTGAAGCTTTTAAATTTAATTCTGTATGCTTAAAGTATTTATATATATATTTTGTTTAATATTATATAAATATATGTATACATATAAATATTTCCTTAAGAGATGTGTGTGTGTGTGTGTAACAATATAAACTGGTATTTTTTAAAGTAAGTAAATCAATAAAATGAACAATTGATCTCACAAAAATGCAATCAGTATAACACAACATCAAAACATTTTTAACTGTTGATATTATCATAGTACTTCGAAGAGAATAGTCAAGATTAAGATGATGTGGATTTTGAATAAATTCTCTGATAGTCTGATAAAAATTCAAGCCTTATCAGAACGCGAACTTTCATATACGTTACAGATTGTCATAAAGTTCGTTCATAAAACCAAAAAGTATCCGCGTAAGCTGAATTTCACAAAAACGCCCTTTGTATCGTAGTGTATCCTAAAGAGAGAAATTACTTTTTGTACAATCGCGCACTACGATCAATCGCTGCTACTGCAGGTATTCGACCCCTTTTGGGGTTGCGTGTCGTGTGTCATAAAACGGGCGCACATGAAAGAAACATTGTTGAAGCAGACCATCATTCGTTTTCGAAACGTGAATTTATCATAAAATATCATACTGTACTTTTCTACATCTCAAAAAATTGTATATTTATGATACATGATACAGTAATATATGGTTGACCTATATTGCATAGGATAGTCCAGAATCTCTCTTCAACAACCTTAATTTTCGTTTCCGAGAAGAATTACGGTAAAACTTTAATTTTATGTTATTTAACAAATAAATTATTTATAAATAATAAAATGAATTATGTCTCTCCTCTTTCTCTCTTATTGAAATAACAAATACGTGCTGTCAGAACTTGTTAAAAATACTTTATACGCGTGTTGTAGAAATGCTCCATTTGTTAAATTAACAGTCACGATTTCTCGAGAAAACAACCGTTTCTGTTCCGTCGTCGCGGTTTCTGCACCGTAACGTTATTAACTCCACACAGAGGAGCGTAATCACGAACTACTTTCCAGTGGCTACACACGGCTATTATCAGCGATCCCGCCAGAGCTCAGCTCCATGGGAGAACGTGTGAAATATCCGCCCAAGCTGACGTACGACGATCGATCCCATGTGCAAGCTTTACTTGTAACGATCACCCTGCGTTGGTGTATCCCCGGTGCAGAAATGGGTCGTCTCGTTGGGGTAATGACTCATTAACAAAGCTGATCGTGACAGATCCGCAATACTGCATGTTGCGGACACGTTTGGTAAACATACCTAACATATCGGCTATCTCATTCGGATCTATCGGCGTCGCATCGCGACGGCGCGGAATTGCGGCGGCACAATTCATCGCTGCGACGCGTTATAATTCGCAAAATAGTTTGCCAACTGAATAAGTAGCATTAAGGGGGATAACGCGTTTATCCCCGCGCGGCGAAGAATAAGACGCGAGATCCGCGATAACCACGTCGGTTAGAAGGAAAGTTGGAGAAGAATTTCAGGTACAATCTGCCGTCACTGCCGCTGCGCGTTAATGCCGTGCCAGCGGAGAGCTAAGTATCTTGTAATCCCTCGCTTAAGATCAGGAACTTCCGGGCGCTAAACGCGACTTACCGTTTAGCGACGGCTTTAACGTCATGTGAAAATTATAAGAGGTACTTCGACGGCGCGTAGATAAGCGCCCCGCCGCGCGGTGAGAGCAGCCCGGAAGAAAAGCCCGACAGGGTGGAATTTAGTAAACGCGAATCAAATATTCAATCTACTCCGAAAATCGACGTGTCGTCACATATACGATATCGCACGCACTTACTACAAATCTCTCTAACAAATTCTAAATTTAACTTCATCGTAACACAAGTATTCTAACTGCAATTTTAATCCATTTCAAATTTTTAATGTTAATTATTAGGTATATAAATAACGTGTAAAGTGCGTTGAGATAGAATTAGATTAAATTAAATATAACAGTAGAGGCTCATAAGATTAGAAATCAATCAAAGAAAGATGGAGCGTGGAGCCGTAACAAGGTGTTGGTGTTCATAAATTCTATATTATACTTTATACGTATAAAATTAGATTAAATTAATAGTCCAAGATAGCAGAATAAGAATAGAATCGAAAAAATCTAATATAGTCTTTCTTATGCAAGCTAATCGCTGTGCAAGATGACTCAATATACTCTCTAAATCTGTATCAGTGAACAGTACTGTGAAACAGTGACTATTTACTAATTCAGATTTAGAGAGTAGGTACAATAGAGATACCTACTAACATTTTCCGCTACGGGCCACCATGTATATTTTCTGGCAGAGGACGTGTTCTGTGTGTTAGACACTAAACCAATGTCTGAAACATCCCGACCGCAATGGATTACAGCCGAGTCATTATTCATCCCTGCTTTATACATTATTTCACACTTCGGCAAGCCTCTACCCGCAGTACCGGCACCAAGTCCCCTATCCTTCCTTTCTCCCGTGTTTACGAGCGTTTCGGCGGAAATGGAAAATGTCGGGAATTCGCTGAAGTGTCTCGGCACAAAGCTCGCGCTGCTGAAAGCAAAAGCAATCTGCGATGCTCGCGTTGCATTGGGAATAGCTTCCGTCTTCGTCGCTTGATTCCGCGCAGTTTCACAGTGAAATACGAGCAAGATGACGGAAAGCAGAAGGCAAGAAAGAAAGAAAGAGAGTTAGTTCGCGAAAAGTGGATCTAGTTAACTTTAAACTTGACACTTAGCCACTACTGGACGACTCCGAGATTTTCTTCCGAAAAACGCAACACGAATATTCGATAAATCGCTAAAAAGATCAATCGCGAGTATCATTATAATTCATATAATATACATATACTGGGTGTACCGTAAAGACCGGATCAACTCTTAAAGGGATGCTGGAGTGGCAAGAATTACCGACATTTTTTTGAGCAGGCTAAACTTTGAATTGGCTTTACGGAATTAAAAATTTTTTTTACAGAATTAAAATACGCATAAAAACGGAGGGTGCTAGCGTTGATTTTACATCAAAAACAAAAAAAAATAAAAAAATTATATGTATGACGTGACCACATTTGCTGCACATAAAAATTTAGACTTTGTACATATAAAATAAGCATACATCACCCTCGGAAATACAATAAAGAAGAATCCTGTGCTTGCAGAAATGAGCTGCGAGCTTTATTATTAGAATAAAAGAAAGGTCTGTTAGAAAATTTCATATGCACATGTTACGCGTCTCGCGCTCTGTATGTATGTGTAAGAATCGGTGAGCACTTCTATATCGACGCTGATCGAGTTCGTCTGCGACTCCAGCATCTCCTTAAGGGTAGATTTCTGAGATTGTTTGGAGACAAAAATCCTATAATGCCAAAATGTCGAGGCTGCCAAATTGTCATCCCGATATTCGTCGGTCTTGCGAACAGTGTACAAAGAATAAAGTAAATAATAATTTTAAATATTTCAATTGAGTTGAGTAAAATGTGCAAGAGCTGTTTTGACATGCAACGTCCGTGAGTGCGCAAAATTTCGACAAGCACACTAGTGAACTTTAAGGAGGCTCTTACCTCGATCATAGAACGACAGATCTTTATGAAATTAAATTATGTTGTAAAGTGAACCACAACGAACCGATGCCCAAAACTTTAGCATAGGTTGACGATAAAAATTTTAAAAATATCAGTATTGAAATTCGCATTTTTTTAACACAGGGCATATAGTAAACACTAAAATTTTTACCGCAAGTGATGTATTTTCTTGGCAAGTTTGCGAGCCAGGTAAACAAAAAACTAAGGAATTGTAGTTAAATTAATAATCTTTCTAATGATAAGAAGAAAACTTGGTGTTGACGATGAGTCATAAAAGATATTGTAGTTTTAAGTTTTAATATGACGTACGACAGGTTAGGCGAATAATCTTCCGAGTGTCAAAATTGCGCGAAGTTTCTAACCTCACTTGCACATGTCTTTTCTCTGCGCTGTATGGTAGCGGCATAATTATTCTCTCGCGCATTGACAACCTTTATTTTCAAGCATTTTCCTTTCATTTTCCCTCTCAGCATTCTCACGTTATATCTTTCTTTTAGCTCCATCTCTTCATCGCATCAATTGCTACAACGCTACACGGCTACACCTCACTTAGCTGCAAACTGCTGCAGACGACGTTGTAACACGCGCATGATATTATTCTGCTCTTTAGCACTGACGTAGTCAACTGACTTATTGTATAAATTTTAATATTTACACTAATAAAACATATAACTTACTCTTACACTGTGTAAAAATCATTATTTATATTTTTATTTAATTTTCCGATAATTTTATAACCAATTATTAATGATAATTTTTCGTTTGCTACATTGATTAGAGCAGCCGAGTAAGAGCCTCCTTAAATTTTTATATCACACGTGCGTAGAAAGTGGTCCATTCCGCGCGCGCCATCTGTGCGACAAATAGCCAATTTCCCATGCAAGAAATTCCCCACTCGAAACCGTGCGGGAATATCCTATTCCTGCACGGCCTCAAGTAAGAAATCTCTTGCGCGTGCAGAATCGGCCATCCGTCGCTCGATCCGTCGCACAGATAACGCGCGCGCAATAGGCCACTTTCCACTGTAATATGAAATAAAGTGTGTAACACGTGCGGGTTGAGAATTGACCTCGCCTTCGGCTCGTGCATCCACTCCGCTCTCGTGTCCAATTCTCAACTTTCCGCACTTGTTACACAAATAACTATTTCCGTTTAAACACTGTAGCAGCCTCGACATTTTGGCATTAGAATTTTTGTTTCCAAATGATCTCAGGAATCTACCTCTAAGAGTTAATCCGGTCTTTATGGTACACCCTGTATAACGGTGTCAAAACTTATGTAACTGCAAAAAATATCCATGCTTGAGGCTCGTTTTGCTAAAAATATTCTAAATCTGCTAATTTACTTCAAGATTATTGTTAATCTGATTAGAAGATTATTTCAACAAACATGTCCAAAAACATTTTTTATTAGGTCTTTCATTCCAATTTGCGTTCAATAATTTAATTGCCTTTGATGATTTGATTTTGCCTATACCAGACTTCGTTGTCTGAGGCTCGACTTTTCATTGTTGAAAAACTTGATTTTTAAAATGGAAATCATGAGAGTCGCGAAAATATTTTCTTTCCATTATATTAAATTCACCATATTAGATTCATTTCGATCATGGATGAACGATCGGCCGCGGTTCGCGTATTTATCTTACGCGCGCCGAAGTTTTCATCATCTGCTATGGTCACACATTGATATGTGCATCGGCATTGGGAATTGCAGTCGACTCGATGGAAACGACCGTACATACGTGTCGTTGAAACAACAACGACCGCGTAATGCAAAGTAAATATAGCGGACGGACGCGCGTCGCAAATTTACAATCACGTCACAACGAATCGAATGTTATTCTGAACGTTGCTCGTGCGAAACCTGCCCGCTAGTTAAATGGCTCTATATTCATGCCGCGGGATCCGAGGCGAGGGAGAGGAGCAAATGGCAATAAATTTAAATTGAATTGTTATATTTACACGCGCATCATAAATAATTGAAGTCGCTGTGGCCGAATCCGCGGGCCGCGACACGCGCGAGCCAAAAACACGGGCGGAAAGTACACGGGATGAGAATTGCAATTTGCATTTTCTATTGGTTGACTCGACTTAGGGGAGACCGGGGCTCGTTGGCACCGTTTTTACAATTTCGGCATCTGAGTTTTTATACAACTAATTATCATGATTAAACAGTACTAATATGATAGAGAGAACCTTTTTTTACATTTTCATGCTAGGAACGCTCCTGTATACCGTATAGTTTCTTTGTAATAAATGAAATATGAACATGCTGCATTGTGGCCAACTTTCCCCGATAGTAGGGTAAGTTGGTTATGCGACAAAAGTCCACGTTAAATTAATGAATACGTAATAGAAACACAAAACGGGTAACACATACGTACTTCTTAAGTTATTTTGTAATGATCGAATATCAAAACGTTGTTGCAGAAAAATAATTGTGAACTATTTTAGATGTAGCGCTTTCTTCATCATAAAAATATTAATATAAATATATATTTAGCTTCTATCAGCATTGTAGATAGTAAATCACATGCTCAAACAGGTCTCACGCACACGGCAACAAGTCAAGCTAAGCGTGTCTTGATATGAGCCAACATACCCCATCCCTACATACGTTTGATTTCAGTCGTTTTATTACAATAAATTACTATTGTTAGTTAAAATAACATGTCGTATAGTAACAGAAACATTTCTTTTAATTAATGATACGTCACTTTGATTTACTTCTCAAGCTGAAGAATATTAATACGATATTTTGAAACGCTCGAAAATTTACTTGTCACCTCTTGAATCAGATTTTTCTCTTTTTCTATTGTATAATACTTGTCTGATTAAAATAAAACTTTGTGAAAATTACCTATGTCATATAAGAAATATTTTGGGATAACTTTTCCATTGTTTTTTTCGCTATAAATATATAAACGGAACGCATTGCCAACTTGCCTCTTGTGCCAACGAGCCCCGGTCTCCCCTAACGATTCTCTCGCCGGCTAACGAGCATTACGTTTATATTTTATATTATTCGACTTAACGATTTCCGCGTCGACTGGCGTGAGTATTGACACTGCAGTCCGCTTTGATTTCAGCTCGGCGTGGCGATGTAACGAGAATCGCTTCCATGTACATGCACAAAACGAGTTCCTCGAAAATTCTGTAATTCTGTAAATCTTTTTTTCTAACGTTACAAATAAACTCGGTAACATTAAACTTCCGTTATTCCGTCTAATTATGAAATGTAATCCAACGCGGAACATAGATCGCTTACAAATAGTCTACTTCTTTCGACAGTTCCGTACAAATTTTACTTCACGTTCGCGCGGAGTATCCCCCTAAGCCATTCGCGATAATGCAGTCACTTAACAGCCCATTAAGCACGGTCATTAAAAATTATCCGCGTAGATAAGCATAATAAAATAATTTGCATCGTTCAGTAACGCGCGGACGAACGCGCTTCCATATGGAGCTTACGTAAATTCATTCAAATTGCGGAAATATGACAGTTTAAGGCTGCAAACTGCACTAAGCGGCGATTACGGGCTCGTCGCGGCAGAATGACGCTAAACAACCGCTGGCCCTGCCATCGCCTTATGCGCACCATATATCGTTTACGGGACGAATGAAGACACTGTGCAAATTATGCAAATAATATTAACGAGCATGGCAGCTGCGCTTCATCTAAGCTAGATTGCTATTCCAACATAAAGATAATGTAGAAAAAGTTTAATGAAAATATATGTAAAAAAATTGCGATAAAGTTAATGTTAAATCAGCTTTTTGCCTTTAAGTTAAGTCTACTAATTGGTGCTTTTACTTCTCTTCATTTCCTTATATTTTATATAAATATACCTTCCGATATAATGTATTCTATACTTACTTCTTACTTGTTAATATATTATTTGCTATAAATTGGATTCATATTTTGTCTTCCTTCTACGTTATTTTCGTATTTTCTCGCGTCTTGACCTTAACAGAGTCACGAATTAGCCGAGTCACTAGTCGAGGTTGCCCGAAGTAGTTAAGCTCCGTGCTTGGTCGGACGAGCTGCAGCTCGGCGCGGGCTCGGCCGCTGATTGCAGTCGCGATTTTCTGCTCGGGCGCGGTTCATTTCTCCGCGCGCGTCGCGCATAAACTCTACGAATGCATGCACGCGTCCGCGGTCGGCTCTCGTAGGATAAACGCGGAACGCGGCCTGGAAATTACGCTGCAGTAACATTCGCGTAAACGTTTTTAATCTCGTGTCAGCGGCAGTCGCCGCAACGCAAAATTAAGTACACTCGTTAGCGTGGGCGATGCCCGCTAATGCGGAAAAGATTCGGGCGAGCTCCGTTCCGGCTTCTTATCTTTTTCAAGCGCGGCGACTCGCATTAATTCGCGATCTGCCGCGAAAAGCTCGGCGATGGTGTATTTCGCGGCCGGGTTAAACGTATAAATCCTCGCAAAAATAAAGCCGGCAATAACGCACCGGCGAGCGTGGGAGTGCTGTGGGACCATCGCGCCGCGGTAAGTCCGTGGCAGCGCGAAGCGGTAGCGTGATAAATGCCTTCGCGAGAATGAAGGAAGGAACGTTTCGCGAAGCGTTTCCGCGCGAGCGCGACCTGGGATTACTTAATGCGGAGATTACGGGCCGTTGAACGGAGAGTTGTAACTAATCTACATCGCATACGCAATAAATACGAAGTGTACCGCGCCACGAGACGTTATCGCCGAGGCCGTAAAGTTCTCATTTGTAACGGCTAAGCGCCGATTTTACCGCATTAACCCTTTTGCCGCCCAGGATTTCATAATTTCATTTTCTGATTCGCGGCTTTAAATTAAGTCTCGGCAATATTTACAAGAAATTAATTTTATTTCGCGCGATTTTTCTCTAACAAGTTCTCAACACGTTTCTCGATTGAAGTTGAACGAGATACCATATGGTATCGTTCGACTCCACCATCGAACCATACCATGGCACGTGCGTCAGCGACAGAACTCTCCTGCTGATCCCCTCGGACAAGTGTATGTAAATCACGCCAGCCATTATGGTCCACCATCGACGGCGCGGCCGGATCATCGTCGCCATGGGCGTGTCAGCGGAAACGTTATCCCCGAAATGCGATACGAGGCGAGCGTGCGAGGCTGCGTACGGTGTTGATTATGATCGTAAATAACAATCGCGCACGCCATCGACGTTTACCCGATGTTACGCGCGCGTTGTACCGCCTAGGTACACGCACTATACCATCGATGTGCGACGCGCGACGGTTAGATCGACAGGAGAGCGATTATCTATTAATCATAAGCATACGCACACGCACACAATCGGCCTCTGGATTCGCGTCGCACAGCTACAGTTTATTATTCGCGTCGGGCGATCGTACCCGCCGCCGGCGGTCCTGTGGATTTGACAGGCCGGATTTCATTAGCACGGTGGCGACAATGTGAGCGCCGAACATGCGAGTGAGCGAATTCTCGCGAGTGCGCGCAGTCGCGCACGTGGCGCACCGCCGCCCCCGCGCCCGCGCCGTCCAGTATATCGTCACAGTTATTCGGATACCCTCGGATGCTCGTTCGACGACCGATGCATTCGTTTCTAATTTATAATGCGTACGCCCCCGAGGTGTAGCTTATGATCGACAATATATCTATGATCGCGACGATAGCCACCGTCCGATCGAGAACGGCGAAACGCGACGCGAATTTCCGCGAGCGAACCGTGCATGTATATACCTACGTTGACGAGAGTTATGTATATGTATTATTCTCACTGTATTCCCCTCTTTCTGATTAAATTTGTACGCGGCGATTTTGATTATGCATACTGCGTGTATTATTTTAATCATTTTAGCATAATCGATGCGTATCTATATTGAAACGCATCTGCGTTAGCGTTATAATGTTAAAAAAACATGATAGAGTCACAAACTTGATATAATGACAAAAATATTTGTAGATATGGGAAAAAATTCAGTTAATCGTTATTAAATGTAATTCAAATTATAATTGTTAAATGTAATAAGAAAGTAATAAAAAGCCTTTTATATATTAAAATTAAACGATTGAAAAATTGAAATAATTGTTACTATAATTATAATTTTATTATGATATTATTTTATATTACGATTAATTTCCAACGTTATTTTTTTAATTAATTACTCTTGCACATATATTCCTTTTAGCGCATCATCAATATTGATAAAGCACATAGCGAATGATTCTCGATAGTCTGATGGACCTAATAATATATCCGATCCGTGTTGGACAAATGGCATGACAAATCGTGCTTTTACACGGGCAGAGCTGCAGCTACCGAAGTGATAAAATAATTGCTAATCGAGATGTTTGGTGCGCAATAACGTGTTAAGACCAACCACTCGATTCAAATGCGATTATTGGATCAGCAGCTCAGGTATATATTCGTTGAGTGACACGTTATTAAGCAACAATGGTGGTGCCCAGACTAATTTATAATTTATGCGCTGAAGCGTGATCGTGATCGGGTTAGATTAACGCGATAGAACTCCCACGTCGTGTGCATCAATCAGACGGCGATGCAAATTCGTTGCATGTGCGTTAACGAGAGCTATATCGTTTTCGTGGTATTAGCTGAAATGCATACACAATGCCGCCTGATTAGCAGTTTTAACTATATCGCGCGCTAAATCAGCATCATCGAATGACATTTCGCTTTGTCATTAAATATGTCATAATTTCATTATTTCGAGCGTTATTCACATCAAGCTTTTTATATCCATTTGTGTTAATATAAAGATTTTTCGTAAAAGCAGTTATATGCTCAAAGAGTATTATAGTACATGCCAAATAGGCGTGTTAATTAATTTAAAATTTCATTTGCAAAGTGAAACGTATAAGATAACATCGTTTGATGCGTTTCGAGATTAAAATTAAATTTTCGCGGGCACGTGTGAAACTCGTATCGTAACCCCACATCACGCGCTATATCCCGGCAGCCTCTTTTCTCTCTCTCTCTCTCTCTCTCTCTCTCTCTCTCTCTCTCTCTCTCTCTCTCTCTCTTTCTCTGTCTAATCGGTTTTCTCTGTTATTCAAATTCGTCGGCTGCAAACGAAGAAAGATACGCCTGAACCTTTAAGGCAATGGTTTGAAGACATCAGGCGACTCGATATTGTGCAGGTTATTACACGGGCGGTTTAAGCAAATACATATGATATATCGCTATATATTAGCGCTAAGAGCGGCTAAAGGTGCATACTGCTTGAACACCCTCGCAAAAAACATGCACCAGGATGTTTAGCTGGAACCGCCGAAAGTTCTATGCGGTGGTTCATAAATTCTCCTGTCAAAGACCAGAGCGTGTTTATGACAGCTTAAATGCCGCTTACGCCTCGCATGAGCGCCGAAAGATTTTATCTTTATGAAGCGACGCTTTTGCGTAAGTAATGAGTTCTTTGTTTCCTTACAAAATATTTTTAATGAGTTCTTTATTTTCTTACAAAAATAAAGCAGTTATTAAAAATTACGCAGCAATCGAGTAAGACAGAAAAATCGGTAAACATCATAAAACGTGCACAAATAATAAATAGCTCAGCATAGAAATGGAAACATATACTACGTTTACGCGAGCGTTACTTCTGTAGTAACTTACGATAATTCCTTCGCGTAAACGGGATTTTCCTTCGCGTAAACGGGATTTTGTAGTAACTTACGATAATTTACTCCGCGTAAACGAGTAATATATCGTAAGTTACTACTGAAGTAACGCTCGCGTAAGCGTAGTAATTATAGTTCAGTATATTTGTGCACAAACATTGTAGGCAAATTAATTTCGCCACCCATTGTACGTCGTATGTAGAAGTTAGCGCGAAATGATATCTCTCGCGAATCATCGCGCTTTAAAATTCATGAGCCCGATACGCTATATAGACAAACAAACGAACGGTATTGCAAGCGCAATGTGTTTGCGCTACGTTATTGGGATAAACGTGCGATACCTAATATTTGCGATAACTACAGATAACTAGTAGTCGACTTGATAACTCAATTGCTTACGATTAAAACGTTATGCGCAAAGCATACGCTAATTCGAATCGAAGTAAAAAGCTTATAAAAAAATAATTCTACGAACAATGAATGATTGACGAATCACAAACTCTGCGTATGTATGTGTACATATGCGTATGAAGCTTCTCTTCTTGGCCTCTTCCTCTTTAATCGTATTTCTCTTCAATTACGCGACGTGCAAGTAATGTGAGTAATAATCGTCGAGACATATCTGCTGCGATTTCGCGAGACCGTCCATTCCAATAAGAGAAAACGGGTGTCACAACAACTGACGTTAACCAGACGGTTAGCTGACGCTCTTCACACTGCCCGCGCCGCCGTGTACACACGGAAACTTGTATATCCTTTCGCAGAGATATGCCGCATGTCGCGTATCGTTACACATTGCAATAAAGTTCCGCTCGTGAAGTAAACGACGCGCGTCGAGACCGTCGAGACTCGCCGATTGCGCGCGCGGAAAGTTCACTCGCTGGGCAATGATCGATCGAACTTTCGTCCAAAGAGCGAAGATTTACCGCCTCGTCGCTTCCAGAGCAAACGTTCGGACAACGCTCGGATTAAGTCCGCGCGCGATGCTCCTTTTTTTTCAGGTCATTACGGCACAAGTTCTCCTCTGGTGCAGTTAGTCGTTAAAACGCAGACATTTCCTAGCGCGAAACTTTGTTCTCGTTTAAAGGTAAATTGCTAATTCATGTCACCTATCGTGAGTTGAAATTAAACCGAAATAGCGGGACAGTGTAATTTTGTTTATTAGTTATTCACATATTAAAGATACAGATCTTCGTTCTCGTTTGAACTCGGGTAAAATTTTAATCGCGTATTGTAAATTTGTACCGCTGACATGACCAACTCCGCCACATTTAATTCACACATATACATATATCTACTCAGCGTTACTGTATTAAACGCGCGAAATTAGAGATTTTGGGAAACGCAGATTTCATAAATAACTCAATGTCCACGAAACTACTGTGAAATAACGATCGTGAGACTTGGAAAGTGTTTACAACGTTGCCATGCTCTAGATTTTCAGATAAAAAGTAAAACGCGAATTTTAATTTACTGCGCGCAATTATCCGACGGAACTGGCACGGCCACAGTGTTTCGATTTATCGACAAAACCTCTTTCCTGTCCCCGGTAGAGTAGATGCGCGTACGTCGTTTCGATCAATGCAACGGACGGTTCATTCGCACGGTCGCCAATTCGCGCGTAGGACATCGAAGAGAACATAAAACACTTCGTTAGTCTTTCCAGAAGCGAACGACCGTAAACGCGAACGACCAAATAAAAAGGCCGCGTAATTGCCATGGTAACGGCGCTGACTCTTGAGACTTGCACTCGATTCGGCTTCCGAAGTGCAAAATTAAAATTGCCAGTCTTTTTAGTCCTTAAAAATGCCTGTTATATCTTTCAATTAGAACTGACACCTATATATTCCAGTTTATTGTATTATACATTTCAGTTTATTTTTATTATATTTCAGATTATTGATGTTGCAAATTCTCTTAAACTTTATAAGAAAGTAAAGATAGTCTTATATATATAAATAACGCCAAGATTTAGCCGAGGATTTGACGTTTAAACTAATAAAACTATTTCTTATTGAACAATGATATTCAATTATTATAATAATGTTTCGAAAATATAAAATACAACATAATATAAAAGTTGTAAATGCTATGCGAAGTATTTGGTAAATTCTGATATGCTTCTCGTTCTTCGCGTTATTATGTATCGGAAAGAAGGATCATAACTCAAGTTGTTTCGCTTCATGCACTTAAAAACGAAGTACGTGAGGTATTATTTTCATTTTAAGTTTGTTCTTTGCACCTTGAATTTACGATCCCGCGTATCTTGGCAGATTTCGATTTTAAAAAAGCGGTTAATATTTCAGCAGATGTTTCTGGAAGAAAAATATGCGGAGCGAATACGAAAAATATAAAATAAAAGGGGAAAATAAAATTATTGTGGATTAACATAAAAATTCCCTCAACGTACGCGCGTGTCAAATTTAATACCGAGTATATAGATGTAATTATTAACAGGATGGGATGTATAATAATACCCTTTTAACTTTTATATGCTTGTAGAATAGATATTACGTTACAGTCCAATTAAAATTATATGCACACAAAACGAATATAATATAATAATTACGTTATATAAATTATGCAAAATAAATTATTAATAGATACCTTATAAAATCAGTCACACATACAATTTTAATAAAACTATAATATAATAATACTTTTGCTTCTTTCCAACGTAAAAAACAAAAATTTGATTATACGAGCCGAATTTTCATTGCACGGAGAAAATTTTATATTAAATTTTACTATGCTGCCGCACCATAGCGTTCAATGCTATAATAATGCTATGATCGTAGCACTAAATGCTATGGACATAGTAATTTTACTATAAGACTATAGCATATAAACTTGGGCGTCTTGATGGTCCGCAGTTGGAGCGACAGCATAGTAAAATTTAATATAAAATTTTCTCCGTGTAGTTATTAAAAATTATATATAAATCAAGTTAGATGTAAATATATTAATGTTAAATTTTCGATCGAAGTGCGATGGGACGCCACGTCAAATAGTTTGACGGAGTTACGTCATAATTTGCCACAAACTAATTCCAAGCGAGATCGACGTGCCAACGTGGAGAAATTTAATTTTCGGTCAGCGTGCATCCGCCGTTTAATTACGTCAAGTTCGAACGTCTGGCTTCTCTAATTCGTCCAAATAGAGAAGCACGCATGTGGACAGAAGCCAAGTTATATTAGGACGGTCGTGGGTCAATTAAACGTCGAACTTTGTCAAGCTCCCGACATTAAGGAGGCTCTTACCCGGCTGCTCTAATCAATGTAACAACCGAAAAATTATCATTAATAATTGGTTATAAAATTATCCAAAAATTAAATAAAAAAATAAATAATGATTTTTACATAGTGTAAGAGAGTTATATGTTCTATTAGTGTAAATATTAAAATTTATACAATAAGTCAGTTGACTACGTCAGTGCTAAAGAGCAGAATAATAACATGCGCGTGTTACAACGTCGTCTGCAGCAGTCTGCAGCTAAGTGAGGTGTAGGTAGCCGTGTAGCGTTGTAGCGATTGATGCGATGAAGAGATGGAGCCAAAAGAAAGATATAACGTGAGAATGCTGAAGAAAAAAATGAAAGGAAAATTCTCGAAAATAAAAGTTGTCAATGCGCGAGAGAATAATTATGCCGCTACCATACAGCGCAGAGAAAAGACATGTGCAAGTGAAGTTAGAAACTTCGCGCGATTTTGACACTCGGAAGATCATTCGCCTAACCTGTCGTACGTCATATTAAAACTTAAAACTACAATATCTTTTATAACTCATCGTCAACACCAAGTTTTCTTCTTATCATTAGAAAGATTATTATTTTAACTACAATTCCTTAGTTTTTTGTTTACCTGGCTCGCAAACTTGCCAAGAAAATACATCACTTCCGGTAAAAATTTTAGTGTTTACCATATGCCCTGTGTTAAAAATGCGAATTTCAATACTGATATTTTTACAGTTTTTATCGTCAACCTATGCTAAAGTTTTGGGCATCGGTTTGTTGTGGTTCACTTTACAACATAATTTAATTTCATAAAGATATGTCGTTCTATAATCGAGGTAAGAGCCTCCTTAAAGTATACGTGCCGCTAGAAGCTTGCAATCTACTTCGTAGTCCGTGCGCATTTCAAGTCTGTGGTATTGCATACAAGGACAATAGATCTTTGTTGAACTTCATCAGGTATCTCAGTTCCTTATATCAATAAGAAATTTGTCTATAGAAGATAAAATACATTGAAATTACGCATCAGGGGTACTTATTTACGATTATCACTTGCCTCATCAATATTCTATAACGATAGATAATTATGATACGAAACGAACAAGACGCAATGAATGCAGCTAGATTTATCTGCAGTAACATTTTTACAATCGTTCCGATGGAATACAATTTCGACTAATGGGTCGTACAATTTTAGAGGTCGGCTTTTTGCCGCGTATGCGCGCACGTTTTTTACGTCAGCAGCAAATTGCAGCTTCTAAAAAGAACCGGTTGCGAACGCGGAGTCATATTTGCTCAGTCGACAGATCTAATCGAGCAACGCAGCAAACTCGAAGAGTAATGATCCTCCAGCGACTAGCCTCCGCGATTTATCGACACGGCTTTGACTGACGTTAACAGACATTTAGCTCGAAGACGAGCGAAACTTCGCGATGTTTCTTACGGAAACGTTCTCGTCTTCCCGTTACCGCTTGTCAGAAAAATAAACGCGATTGATACACGACGTATATTGTCCGATTCAATTGCAGACTCGAGGTAAAAATGGCTGCCAAAAATACGAGATAACATAAACCAATAAATCTCAGAAAGTGCTTTCCTGCGTATCTATCTATTCGATGTAGAAAAAAAACCGATTGCAGAAAGAATGCCATGCTCCTTATATATCCGTGGAGAATTGTCGGGCGAGCAACATTGAAATATCCCCGGCAAAGCGTGGGAATGACGAGATAACTTGTCTGTAAGCATTAGAGGGTAGTAAGAGTAGGGTTCAGCGAAGCAGCAATGATTCAGAGGGGCCGGAGAATGCCGGAAATCGCCGTCTACCGACTGCCTTAAAGAAAATTGTTGCACGCCAGCATAATATATTTCGAAGGTGCCGCGTCAGCGTCAACGCGAGCCTCTTCGTAGGGCTCGCTCGCTCGCTCGCTCGCTCGCTCGCGACGCGACATCCCTTACGATTCGACGTGACGTCGTGTATAAAGGAATTCGTACGTCGCGGCGGATGAGTTATACAGCGCGGGATTCCGCGGGATAACCCGGCGCGATATTATAAAACTGTCGTAACACGTGACGATCATCCCCCTCCGTATTAAATCTAACGTCGCCTTTGAAAGATGGCGAGCAAACAGACGCACGCGGGTATGGCGATCCCGGGGCACATTTGTCACGTCTGTCAGTTCCGCGGAAATGTATGTCCTCTCGAAGATCACCTACGCACAATGCCACGCCGTTGGTTGGTGCCACTATATAGCGTGACGTAGCGTGGCGTGACATAGCGGCGCGGCGCGCGATCGTCTCTCGCGTGTCTCGAATCTATACTTTATGCCAATTTTACCGGCCCCGGGCTTTCAGACGGAGAATCCTTCCATTTACTTAAGACCGCCTGCTTCTCTCAACCCGATCGAAATGACTATGGAACAGTGCGCCCGCCGTTTATTCCTTCCCGCATTGATTCGTGGCATCATACCCAGCCTACAGTTTCGATCTGCGTTTCCTTCCCCCTTAAAATCACAGTGATCGCGAGGATGAATGACTTAATCAACCCTCACCCTCCGTTGCCGGGCAAGCGGATTCAAATCGCCTTGATCAATCGTTAGTTTAGTACAGCGTAGTCGGATGTATAATGGGATATAGGCGTCGTCGAAGAATTACATACGCGGAGAGATGTTTCTCGGTGAACAGCATGATGCATCTCGTACCCGCGGTGTGTGGGTAAAATACGTGCACGAGCATAGATATACTGTAGACACGTAGCGCGCAGTCGTGTGCTCAATAACAATCCAATTTTACTGGAGTACGCGCGTGTTGCGTCTCGTTTCCGCTCGGGCCGGGAAACAGCTATTTGTGTCACGAATGCAGAGTCTGACGCCATCCGCGTTCTCAATGGCATCGGCTTAAATTTGAATTATCTTAGCTGCGTAAATACACGCATTGTGCGCGTGTCCGACAGAAATAATGGCGAGGTAGCCTCTTAATAGGTCCGCATAAGTCATCGCACGCTGCGATGCATTGCAACAATGTAATTTGTGAGATAAACGTTTGCCTAATAATTCTTATTCAGAAATCACGAATGTAATCAAAATGCTAAAAGACAAGTAAATTTTATATAACACGCACTGTAGAGATATTGTCTCGCCATCTTTATTTTTAATATAACTTTAGACTGTGCGCAGACACGATTATATAAAATCCGTTTTTTTTTAACAGTTACCGCAAAAAATAAATGTTAAAATTCCCTGATTTTTCCATGTTTTGCAGACGATAATAGAAAAATTTCCATGATCAATATGTAATCTTCATTTTAACGTTTAGGAGCAGGGATTGCAGGAAAAAAAGTTTATTATTAGAAGCAACATAAACTTGGAAGTTTAATCCTATAACGTAATATAATCCTGAATGCAAATTCAGGCTAACAAAAAATAAATAAGTATTGGAAAAAAGAATGCAGTTATGAGCTGGGAAAAGAGCGATCTGAGCGATTAAATAAAAGTACCGACTAAAATATAAATTTTAATTATTTTATTGATTAACATTGTAAGATAAGAAGTGGAGGAAGACGAAACAAGAAATGAATAAAAAAGTACCTCTAAAGTGGCTCTTCGTAATAACATATGTAGGAAATAACTTGTAAAATGCACGAATTTTGAACTATTTGACTATCATTAACATGAGATATAATATTTAAAAAATTATAAGTACTTTTTTTTTAGAATAAGAGCATTTATGGGAATTGTTAGCAAAATTCAAAATTCCAAGCTTTTTTATATATTTCCATGACTTTTCTCGATTTTCCAGGTCTGTGGTAACCCTGTTTAAATTTTATAAAAGGTTTTGGTTATAATAACCAAGGCTTGGTGAAATAGCTTCAACTAAAGGATTTAGTAATTATGACAAAATATTTGGTTTAATGTTAACCAAATTTGTTAATTTGGTTTTCATTGTCCATTCTGATTGTCCATTATTTGACAGCCAATCGGAATCCATATATAGTTTAAAGGAATACTCATGATGAAATTTGTTCAATTCTTTTTAATCTTTTTGTAAGATAAACAAAAAAGATTTTGTAAGATAAACAAATAAGATTATTTATGGACAAATTGTGAGAAATTGTGTGTTATGACAATCAAATTCCATATTAATTTTGTACGAATTTTGGACTGCCAACTTCACAGACTTAAACTTTAATCCCCTTCGAAGAGGATTAAAGTTTACTTTTCATGTGACTTAATGCACAGCACCTCTCCCACTTCTGAAGACACTCTCTAAATTCTTCTTCCGGAATGCTGTTAAGAGCTGCCAGCGATTCTCGTTGAACCTCATCAATGTCAGCAAAACACCTTCCTTTAAGTCGCTACTTCATTCGTGGAAATAAAAAAAGTCACAAGGAGCAGAATAGAAAAAAAGTGGAAAAGTGGAAGAGTGGTGATTGATTCCAGCATCACGACAATACCCCTGCCCTCACAGCCTTGAGCGTTCAGTTTTTGACTAAAAATAAATTAATAACTGTGTCCCACCCGCTTTAATACTCACTCGACCTCACCTCTTGTGACTTTTTTTTATTTCCATAAATGAAGCAGCAATTTAAAGGGAGGCGTTTTGCTGACATTGAAGAGATTCAATAAGAATCGGTTAACCCTTAACAGCATTTTGGAAGAAAAATTTTAGACAATGTTTTCTGAAGTGGGAGAAACGCTGGAATTGTTACATTAATCACATGAGAAGTACTTGAAAGAGGATTAAAGTTTCAGATCTGTAAGTACACTTTAAATAGTTTTTAAAATATATATATAAAATCTATAATAAATATATATACAATAATTCCGGAAACTTTTGAGCATCTCTTCCATACCGAGTCCTTTTCGAAAATATAATGCCTGAATAAACTCAACAAATAATGTACATTTAAAACTAATAAATAAACGGTAAATTTTGGGTAATTCCAAAATAAAAAAATCCGTTTTTTATTATATTCTCCGTCATTCACAACATATTTAACATCATTTGTACATAAGTAATAAGTTACGAAGAAACATTTTAGAATATGCTTTTAGAATATGCAACGTTGCTACGCAATATTTATATTTTAAAGTTTATGACGAAAACATTTTATATATCTGATAATTGGAAATCTTTCAGTAACATGAAAATTCAATTTCTAAATCCAAAATTGATCTCTACAGACATAAATATTTAATATAAACATGATATGAGAGATTAGCGTCATATACATATTTATTAATCTATCTACAAATCTCGCATTAGAAATTGATGGATTATCTATTTATCTCGTGCTATTGAATATATATCTGATAATTAGAAATCTTCCAGTAAAATAAAATCAAATTTCTAAATTCCAAAATTTACTTTTTACAAACATAAATATGTAATATAAACATGATACAATTAGTATTATACATAATTAATCTATCTACAAGTCTCGTATTAAGAATTGAATTATCTCATATTTAGATTGGAAGATTTCCAATTATCAGATATATAAATGCTTCCATTATAATTTCATTATAAACTTCAACATATAATTTACGTTTATTGACTCCCCTCAGGGTTGCAAGGCGTTTTGTAGGGACGTTCCCAACCCTTTATTCAATTCTCATCCAATACTACCCTTCTCCTCTCACTTAATTTTTTGCACCAACGACTTAACGTCTCTTTCCGAAAGACGGAGCCCAGTTTGCTCTGCACAAGAGCCTATCTTGCACGGAGGACGCAGCTTTCGGAAAAATATTCCATGGCTCTAGTGGACTTGAACCTGGTTCCTCAGATCACGAGTCTGGCGCTCTACCACTAGACCACACTGCCGCCCCCCCAACTTCAAAATATAAATAAATAATATAAATTGCACAGTAAAACATTGCATATTCTAATTTAAAAAACAGTTAAAATGTTTCTTCGTAATCTATTGCTTATGTACAAATGGTATTAAATAAACTGTTGTGAATAACGGAAAATGTAATAAGAAACGATTTCTTTGTAGTCTGCTCGCGTGGATAGAGCGAATAACGTGTAGCAGTATTCGAAATTACAGCGTTGCAATTTTTGCAAAACATTTCGCAAATAATGCAAGTTTATCGAAGAGTGACCATCGAGAAGAGCTCCTGAAAAGAAAAAATTCCACGCTCTCTTGTACAATGAATTATAAAATGTTCTTTTCCGAACAGATATTTCTAACTTTTCACTTAAGCGCACAAGCGGAAACAGGAAGGGGTCCCACTCGATGCTATCGGGCGTTGGCGAAGGGATTGTCCACGTAGAAGTTCCCTAAGGCAGCTGTAAGAATGTCAGGGGGAACGGAAAGAGGTAGCAAGGAGGAAGCAAAGAGGAAGCTCGATTTGGGGATCAAGCGCGAAAGGGAAGAACAAAAGTAAACTTATTTCCCGGTAATGCGAAAAGTTTGAGAGGTGGAAAAATGTTCTCAGCGGTGCTTTTTGTTCTAATCGATTGCCAGTTTGCACGATGCCCGCATTTATCAGGGGGCGGGCGTTGCGCGAGTAAACGAGTGCCGATAAAAGCCCGCCTCGAGATGTAAAGAAACGTCTCGACGCGCTGTTCACGATAGAATTTTCGATTGGCCCTTATCCCGTTTTGCCTCGTTGCCCCTACAATCTCCGATGAAAAGTGCCAACGAGCCAACGTGAATTTTTATGGCTAGAATATTCCGATACCGGTTGGAGATTTTGAAAACTGCAGCATTGACACCTCAAAAGAGAACTCGGATGGTAATTACGAAGTCAATCGGACGTCTGAAAATCAATGGCGATTTATGCAAATTATTGTTATGCAAATAATTCATAAATTGTCGGGTAACAAGCGGAATAGAATCTTTTTTTTTAGAATATGTCGAGCGTTATGAAAGAGTGTTTAATAATCGGATGCCAATAAAATATGTTTAATTAATTAAATTATTCCACGTGCGCAAAAGATTAAGGCCCGGCGAATTTCGCGTGTCCAATAATTACATGTATTATGCACAATGCTGTCTGAATTCTATTAATTGCTTGTTGTACGTGTGACACATTGAAAGAACAAACATTCAAACAAACATTTCAACATGTTCATTTACGTCGTTATAATAATTTTTGCTTGCCGTGACATGAGCCAAGAATTATAAATTATACGAAATGTTGTTGCACGATACACTCGATATATCTCGATATTCACCGATAGCGAGAGAAGCTTTAATTTAATGTATCTCGAGAATTGATTTTGCGCTCTTACACAGGTCACAATATCGATATGTCACGATTTATTGAGATATATAAAAATCAAAATTTTATGATACGCGCGTGAGATCAAACGTAGCTATTGCTGGCGCGTGCGTTATAGTTCGCCGCTTCTATAAAATCTAATAAGATACATTGCAATGTCCGTGCAAAATTGAAAATTCCACAATATTTTCTAGAATTTCGCAGACATACGTTAAAAACGCAAAAAGACAATACGAGGTATTAATAAATCTGACATATTTTCATCTTTTGATAAACCGTAAAATTTTGAGACTAGGGTTGTGTGGGGTGATGTGCAACATGAGGTGATGTGCAACGTTTCCGATTCCTGGTCTGCATCTGCATGTCGACATTTGACAGAACCGCATACTGCCATCTATTTGTGTCAATAGTATCTTGTTTTAGATAAATAACTCGCGAGATGGCACGCATACCCTGGTTTGCTGTACGAAAAGCGAGTTAAATTTTTCGAGCTCAATGTAATTTTCGCTTTTCACATTCATAGTGATTTTGTGAATTGGTTTTAGTCATCTTATAGGTAAATATTTTTATATTGTTAGTTTTTCAAGTACTTTTGATCATCCAAAGCGATTTTGTGATTTTTCTTACGTTATTGTGTTGGTGTCACGCCAGTCCGCGCAAAATAGCGTGTTTGGGGTGATGTGCAACACTCATTTTTTGCTAGTTTATCGCTATTTTACGATTGAACATGTGTATATAAAATGTTTTAATGCATTTTTCAATGTGTTTAGTCATTATGCCACGAAAGTATGAAAATAAAGGGTATCGCTACTGTTCCGGTCAATTGCGAGCTAATTTGGATAGCAATAAAATTGCTGAAAGGCGATCATCCGGTTACGTTTTTCCTTTCATTATATTAATTTTTAAGCAATAAATAAAGAAATCAAATAAAGAATGATTTTTTTGTCCATTTGTCAGAGGTCGATTACAACACAGTGAAATTTTTTGTTCGCCAGATTTCGATTAATTTGTATTTAAGAAGCCGAAATTTAACATTTAAGTCGATTGATGTCGATATTCATGCATTTTTTACCTTAATTTTACCTGTGTTGCACATCACCCCAAGAAAATTTGAAAATGCTAAAACAGACGTTTTTGAAAACTCGAAAAATTTTTAGGAAAAAATTAAAATTTTGAAAATCTAATCACGCGCAGAATTGTAGTATTTTTCTTCCTCTACATAATAGGGGTATTGAAATAAGTTAAAGTTTAACGGTTTGACAGGTTATGTCGGGTTAAAGTCGAGTAAAAAGTTAATTAATTAACTTTGGGCGCGCTACTGTCTAAGGTTATGCAAAATACACAAGTGTCTCATTAACCTATCACATTAATCTTTGGGTTACAAATGTAAAACGTAACTTTTTACCCGACTTTAACCCGACATAACCTGTCAAACCGTTAAACTCTAACTTATTTGAATACCCCTTATATATAATTCAAGCCATGATATATTCAAGAATTTGATTTTTGGATATGTTTTTCGAGCAACGAGTGAACGTGTTGCACATCACCCCACACAACCCTACTTTGTACAACAACTTTGCTCCTTTATTGAAGCGAATGATTTCATCAGCATTCGCACCCTCTAAGCTCAACCTCACCGCTCGAAAGATCGGTCGTCCAAACAAATGACTTTATTAGAATTCGCACCCTCTAAGCTCAATCCCGCGCGCTCCTTGAAAGAGTGGCAATTATTGTTACGACTAACAAAACCTTCCGGGATACTCTTCGCCCGGTGATTATTTTTTGCGGTTTTAAATAATGTATAATATATGTTACTGGCAAAAATATATAACTGGCAAAAGTACTGCAGTGAATGAATCTTTTTTCTGAAGTTCGTAGAAGCGTAATGAATTGATAAAAATAAACCGTTATGTGTAAACCGTTAAATAACCCCATAATAAAATTCTATATTAAATATTAGAAAAGCAAAAACTCCGATGTTTTTGACCTATTCCTTGTCATTAATATTTCGTATTTTGTATTATGCATTTTGCAGACGTTTTCATATCTCAAAATTACAAATGGTATAAACTCAACATTGTACCACATCACTCAATAGTTAGAATGCTTTTATCTCATTGTATTTATCGCAAATAATATTCAATGTACACAAATGAATTCCTGAGTAAATGAGCGACGAGCGACGACGGTTTGCCCGTGACGCGACGATTGTAACCGCCTAGCGCTCATCTCCGTCATATTTTACAGTAATTCGCACCGACTAATCCCTCCGAACTGTCGAGCATTCCAGCGTCTCAGCTGGCTAACGGTCTTATGAATACGCGACATTCATCAGTGCAAAGTAGACGGGACAAATTGCTTTCTGGAACTCTAAGAATGAAGACGTACCTCGCGTTACGTGGCAGGGCCGTTCTTATACAGGCGGAAGGGTCTCGATGGCGTCCTCCTTTATAGAACAAAGTCTAAGGAAGATGAAGAGGCATAAACTGGGCGACAAGGGTGCTCGAGTTATAACGCACTTTCACGCAACATTCTCGCTGAGAAACGAGAAGTAGACGAGGAAAAAAAAAAGAGGGACACGTAATGTAATCGGCTAACTAGCCCGCGCGTACAACATCCGACGAGAAGAACGGCGAGAAAATAAAACTGTATTAAGCGAGAAAATTAGATTTTAAATTAAAAAGTAAGATTAAATAATCAATCAAGAGAGAGAAAGAGAGAGAAAGAGAGAGAGAGAGAGAGAGAGAGAGAGAGAGAGAGAGAGAGAGATATCCTCGATTTCTCTGACAAAACTTTCAAGTTTCTCAATGTTTGTACGGCATGCTAATTAGAACTTTACGTTATGTTACGTGAATGTTCGTTCGCGTTACAAGAAATGTAGACAAAAAGTAAATACGGATTCTCCGTAGAGCATTTATTCAAACGGAACGCGCGTTTTTGCAAGATTTGGGGTAACGTTCGTGAGAGACTAGCTGAAAAAGGTGTGAAAAATGACGGCTAAAAATAAGTAGATAGCCACCGCAGCAAAACGACACGCTCCATGCCGTATTGTTGGCCGCAAAAATAAATGTTCTTTCCGTGAAAGTACGTGTAAAGCGAGGTGAAGAAATCCTATAGAGCCTTCGGTGTGTAGTTACTTCACTCTTGTTCCTTGGCCGGTGAGGAGTAATAAAGTGCCAGTGTCCAAGCTACCGGAAATTAATCGTCGCAGAGAAAACTGCAGTGCACTCGACGGTTTTCCTTTCCCAGAAATACAACCCGACCTTTTACTTTCTCGTCTAGAGAAGCTACTGGACTATATAGTGAAACACGCGTAATTTCGCAAAGCCGAACGTCCAATAAGCAACTACCTCTCGAGTGCCGTCACAAAGCTGGTGCATTAAAATGGACATAAAATGCGACAGTTTTGCTGCGACGCAATTAATTTACAGTTTTGCGATTATTCCGCATCAAGGAGCAAAAACATCTTTAGACGAATGTTGCAATATTAATAATTGCATTTTTAATTAATTAAGAAGTTAATATACTAGATTCTTGCAAAAAGATTGAGACATTAAGATCCTTATAAAGCGAGCCAGTATACCTATCTATATATACCTACAAATATTGCAAAAATATATCGCAACGTAAATAAGACGTTTGAAAACGCAAATAAGTATTCATTTCTATCAGCTTTTGGTATTCGAAGGAATCAGTTGCGTTTTATCATATACTAATTTACTTAAAAAAGCGGATCTAAACTATATTTAACAATTAATGGACTATTTATCACATTTATCGATCTAGAATGTCATTCGCATTAGCAGCTTGGCTATATAATTTATTATCTCACGTGCCCTTGTAAGCAGATATATACGGGATCTATAGACACAAACGTAGGACTGAAATTCATGACGTTCGTCGCACCGTCCCACTGTCCTAGAAACATTCCACCGCCACGAGTAATTGAATGGGAAATGAAGCGGTAACGCCTGCGACGATATGCAACTCTCGTTTCAGATTAATATCCTCAGATATCAGCGGACTTAATACGGTATTGCCTTCCACGAGTGCTTGTAATAAATGCGTCGTACATAGTACGCAGACACTGCAATGTTCGCCTTTTGTCCCCACGTCACGTTTCGACAAACTATATACAAAATAATTGCAATCCACGCTTACGTTACGAGAATTACATCGTTGCGAGCTCGATGAATACTTACTATAATTAGCGTGCTACCTTCGCGACACCTGTAAACTCGGTGTCAGACAGGATTTGTTGGCTTATGCAGGTCTTGTGTGCGGTCGTTAAGTAACTGTGCGCATCTACGGGGCCGTGAGACACACTCTCCGCGTCTCAGTTCCGCCATCCACCGGTAATGAAAGGGCGGAAAAGCAAACGGTTGCGCGAAGATATTTTGTTGACGTTGCGCGCGAAGAGGTGGCAATTTCAGCGTGATGTCACACCTCGAAAATGCGATTCGTAATTTCTATAGACGCGCTTCACCAGCTTGCAAACGCAACAGTTAGCAATTTATCAAAACAATATATATAATATTATGATGTAGATTTTTATCAGTCACCAGGAATCTATATCTCTCTCGCGAACAATGCAGGCTGTCTCGCAACGGTAGAACGGATTCCCGTCGCGGGCCATTATCCGGCTTTGCGAAAGTTTCGCAAAATGCAACATTACGGCGAAACATCAAACATGGGCGCGGCGCGGCGCGGCGCGGCGGCGCACAGTCATATAATAACGGCCACAATAAAATTCATATATAGCGTGACTATGAAAATTTTATAACACCGCACAGGAAACCCATCTCATCCTCGCGCCCGATAGCTCCATGACGGAAACGAAATAACTGACACTGAGATACTTATATATGAAACGCATTTACGGCCGAAGTATTGGCGGCTCGAGAACCCGTAAATTCGAATTAAAAGTTTTGCGTTCGCGACGCCTATATAGCCGATAACGAATCGCCATTTCGCGGAATCGTCAAATAACCGCTCGTAATATTTATCTTTTATAGCGCGCGATGTAATTGCAAACGTTGGACGTGATTGAAAGATAACGCGTAGGGTTAAACTCGGGTAAGATGACCATACAGGAAAGATGGCCAACCTATGTTCTTTCAATCTAGCTCGCCGTGAAACATCGAATGAACATGGGTTGGCCATTTTTTCTGTATGGCCATCTTACACGAGCTTACTCTAAAATGCGCGCGTCACGTCTGTATATTAAATAGATAGCTGGATCAATGCCAATACGAATGCGACCGTCCCGGCATTTAGGTCTGGTTTGCGAATACCAGACGTAAACTTACATTATCATTAACATCCCCGTCCCGTGCCGTATAAATATGTTTATCCACGTCCAATGTCTGGAGGCGAGAGACGCATGAGCGGATCGATGTACACGGCTGATAATGACAATCGTATATACTGTTTACCGTCTAATCGTGTTTGTTGATAAATACAGACGCGGCATAATTGGCCATTGTCATCGTGCTCTTGCGATGAAAGTAAGATGAAATAATTTGGATGTAATCGTTGAATATACGTGCTATGGAAATGTTTTGAATGGAAAGCTCTTTGAAAATGAAAATACAAATTAAATTAAATTACAAATTAAAAATAAATCTCACAATAAAGATAAAAACAATTTCCATAGAAAGTTCATGCAAAATTTTCATTATGTATAAAGGACGAACTGTTTGAGTTTCAAAATAAAAAAAAATCAAGAAATAATAAAAAAAAATCGATCGAATTATTATTGTACTTGTTTATAGTAATAACCTGTGGGGGAAAAAATATTTTCCTTGACATGATCAAACGGCGACGAAGCAATTTACTCGCGATAAATTTATACCTCATTCGCAGCGTACAAATGAAAAATTGGGAGCGCATGAAAAAAAATTGGTATCTGCGCAAATTGGTATCTGTGTTAAAGGTCCAACTCTATGTACAAACGAATGACAAAATCTGCCTACAGCAGGCGGGTCTGCACCGGTGTGGTGCAGCCGTGCGTTTCGATTCTGGACAGGTCGCGATGCATTTTCGCCCTTTTACACGCGACGGACGTACGGACGGACGGACGGACGGCCCGGACGGGTGCATCGATCGGCCCGATACGATACGATAGCGCGTGCCAGTTTTCTCTGCGTTTTTTTCTCCCTGGCTCCCTGGCTCCCTGCCCTCCCCCCCCCCTCTGCCCCCTCCGCACGCGCTCGAAACCCACTTTTATTCTGGACAATTTCGACGGCTGCTTTTGACGTTCCTCTCCCGCGACCGACGCACACGTTCTATCTCGCATGCGCGCGCACTCTTCCCGCCGCCAGTTATGCGATACATTTTTTATTTTATACGAGTTTTTCCACCTCGCACGCACACCTCATATCATGCACCGTTAACCACTGCGATGTCAATTATTCGGATTTTTTGCCGCAGCTCCCGCGTTACAGAGTCGCTCTATCCTAGATCGTATCGATCAACTGTGTCGTTAGCGTTGCAATTGGCGAAGTGCGTAACGACTCATTTATTAAGCTACACGCTTTAATAATTCAGCTATTGTTTAAATAATTCCGTTTCGTATGCACAGTATTTTTATATGTAGACACAACACGTACGATAATTTTATCTAATATAGTATTTTTATACACGAATGTGCAACATCGTAATAATAAATTGCAAAAATTGCATCGTTACTGTAATTAGATAATTTTGCATAATAATGAAGCATAATATTTCGCAAATAAAGAGAATAGCTTCATGTTTTCACATATCCGTTTCTCTTAAAGGAAATCCGGAAATTAGGGACAAGGATGCAATTGTCGTCATTTTTTACGAAATAACAGAGATATGTACGGAAGATAACCACCATCATGCGACGGTTGTAAGATATCTGCTATTAGTACGTAAACATTTTTCTGCATTTACGCGGACAATACCGCGACTATGTCATAATTTCATTCTATTCCACAGCTGTGTCTATTCGAAACGACGGGATTGATTATATATGTGCGCATTGTTAGCCCGATACCGGCTACTGGAAGTTGAAAATCCGCTTGTGTACTCCAAACAAAATGCATTAACCGTAAATATATATACAAACGCGCGAACGGCCGCTATCTCTTCATGCCATCGTCGTATTATTCAATTGTTATTTCGTTATATCCCCCATGTTTTTTATAAATGTCATAATCCTTCGTCTTCGCGGATATCGACGCAAATATCGCGGAAAGTATCTACTGATTGTCAAGCGAAATTGTATCAACCATTAATAAATCGTCGTGCCAATATTTCTATGTTGATATATTTTCATTTTTTATTTGTGCCATCTATCTGATCTATCAGAAGGAAATGCGCAGCTTTTGTTACGGAGCGTTCTTCGCTTCGAGAGATATATGAATATGCTGACGCAGATATTTAATACAGGGTCCTCGACATTCGTAACACGGTACGGCACTTGAGAAGCTTACGGGCTAAGGCGCCTCCCGCGTTTCGGTGCCATAATCTTGTATAACGACGGTTTGGCATATGCGAAACGGGTTCATTACGCCACGAGAATTTGTCGCATAATTCCAAACTCGGCGCGCACCAGTGAAAATTACGCGAGCGACCGTAATTATTTATCGAAAACAAGAACGATCTTGAACAAGAGAAATTATTCTCTTTAGCGACGAAATTTGATTACTCGCTGCTATTCTGAGAGCGATTCCGCCATCGTGTAAAGCATTTTGCAAACAAGGTAATGGCTTTATTTGAATTGTTACATCATAACATGGTGTAATTATTTAAATGTTAATTGATTAATCTTAGTCCCTATTACGAACACGTTCGCAATAAGTTCTAAGATACATCAGCACGAACATATTATATGTATGTACTTACTAGTTTAATGTTAAGTGAGACGACAATATGGATCATTTTCTTCTAAACAGGATCATTGATGTAATAACTGCTAACTTACAAACGCGAGATTAATGATTAGGGGAGACCGAGGCTCGTTGGCACCGTTTTCACAATTTCGGCATTTGAGATTTTATACTTTCTCTACATTTTCATGCCAGAAACGCGCTCCTGTATATTGTATAGTTTCTTTGTAATAAGTGAAATACGAACATGCTGAATTGTAGCCAACTTGCCCCGATAGTAGGGTAAGTTGGCTATGCGACAAAAGTTCATGTTAAATTAATGAAAACGTAATAGAGACACAAAACGGGTAACAGATACGTATACTTCTTGATAAAGATTGTATCTTTTAAAGTTATTTTGTAATGATCGAATAGCAAAATGCCGTTGCAGAAAAACATTTGTAAACTATTTTAGATGTAGCTTTTTTTAACATAAAAATATTAATATAAATATATATCTAGCTTCTATCAGCATTGTAGGTATAGCAAATCACATGCTCAAACAGATCTCACGCGCGCGGCAACAAGTCAAGCTAAGCGTACGTGTCTTGATATGAGCCAACATACCCCATCCCTACATACGTTTTATTTCAGTCGTTTTATTACAATAAATTACTGTTGTTAGTCAAAATAACATGTCGTATAGTAACAGAAGTTTTTCTTGTAACTAATGATACGTCACTTTGATTTACTTCTCAAGCTGAAGAACATTAATACGATGATATTTTGAGAAACGCTCGAAAATTTACTTGCCACCTCTAGAATCAGTTTTCTCTTTTTCTATTGTAATACTTGTTTGATTAAAATAAAACTTTGGGAAAAGTACCTGTGTCATATAAGAGATATTTTATGATAACTTTTCCATTGTTTTTTTCGCTATGGAACGCATTGCCAACTTGCCTCTTGTGCCAACAAGCCCCGGTCTCTCCTACTATATGTGTATAAGTGGATTGAAGGATTCAAAGCGCGACGGGTCCTGTCGACACAAGCAAAATCGATATTTATTTATCACACAGGATACGTGAAATAGAACAGCCGATTGACGGCCACAAACACGTGAGATGAATAGAATTAGCGGTAAAGATGGATAAATATAGCTGTCCTCCGGTCAATTTAAATTAGGTATAATGAAATTATTCGAGGATCCACCGTTATTAATGCTGCTGATTAATTCTCGCTAATATCGAACACGCTTTAGGTTTCATTAAATAAAGCTTAGGATAGATCACAAGCTTCGTGTACATTTAATCTAATATAGTTCATCCATCATATGCACGATAAAGAACAAATCAAGTTTCACATATATAATTAGTAATTTCGTTAAATAATAATGTAATTAATTTAAAGTTTGTACGAACAAGATTCCATAAAACGTATCAATTACTCTTAAATTGTCATATATTGCAGTTATTAAATATTATATTAAATATTATATTAAATGAAATATCTCTATCTTAATATATATATATATATATATATATATATTATATATATTATATATATAAAATCAAATTAATTCACTTCTGTAAATAGAAGTAGGTTAAGATAATTGCATTGAACTATTCCGATTATATAAATATAGCGATTCGATTAATGTATTATATTCGGCGTTATTAATGTAGCAATGATTAAATGTAGTTTGAGAGAGAGAAAAAAGAGAGAGCCAATTTAACTTACTTCTTTCGAAGGTACATTAATATTACAGGGGATTACTCTCTCGATTCAGTGGACAGTAATTCCGGTCATATATTATTAATGTCACGTTAATGGAAGTGTTATATGTGCCACACCGTAGTGATTTTTATTTTTGCGGTTTCTCGAACGTGCAAATTTAATCGTTGATTTAATCTCATCTTGATATCGGCATATTGAGTACCGTTTATACCAAAATAGCGCATACAACGATAGTTTCGCGATAGTCTCTCATAATGAACGTCTCGTAAATTGTCGAACACGCGTCGGGCGGAGACGCCGAGGAAGGTTGGAATCGGGAGGATGACGTCGTTGTTGTCGTCGTCGACGATGAGGTGTGTTACTGAAGGGAGTTATTCAGGGAAGGGGGTTGTTCGGGGAAGGGGATATGGTGTACACGTCGGCGATGCCGGTGGCATCCTCGAAAACGGAAGACGCACACGGACGCGGGGTTAGACGAGGGTTAGGCTGAGTTTCCACTGAGCGCGTCACGCGTCGCGTCGTCACAAGTTAACCAATCAAAACATCCCATTTCATTACATTCTTGTGACGGGATCGAAATGGGATGTTTTGATTGGTTTAACGGGCGAAGGCCGAAAGCCGAAAGAGCCGGGGGCTAAGAACACTACTGCCTGGACCGTATCAGACTAGGTGGGGATAAGGTTGGGGGTTATGCGGGAGAAAACGACAACGCTATCAAACGGGAACACTCCGCCGTATTAGGCGAAGAGCCGCGGGAGTATCAACGGAAAATACAGCGCATCATCAACAGATAAGCTGCTTAGGTCGGGTCTTACGCGAACGTCACTACGATCTTTCCGAGTTTCTCATCTCTTCGCGGTTCGTTCTCCTCCTTTTTTTCCTCCCTCTCTTTCTCTCTTTCCCTCTGCGGTTACTACCTGCCTGCCGTGTCTGTCTCTCTGACGCCGTTATCTACCGTCACGGTTCATCGACGCGAGGCGGCAGCGTGCTCGGCGAAATATTGCGTTAAATAAACGGACGCCGGCGTCGAGGCTGGATATGCTCTATGCACTCGATAACCGCGACATAAAAGCACGCCCGTGTATAGTTTTAATGCGGCCGTCAGAAACATTATTATCTCGTATCGCGGATTTTTGGCGGCGACGAGTTAATTAAGTGGTCTCGCGCTCGTTGGCTTGTCGATCTTTACGATAATTCGCGCGTCGGTAAACCTTATGTAACGCGAACATCGCGAAATGAGGTTTTCGGTTATCAATCTAGAATGCGTCGTATCGAGAGATATATTTGATATTGATTGACGCATCGCGTAATTGAGTTCTCAAGTAAAATTTTTTTATTAAGCGGTATCCATAATTAATGTAGAGAATCTAAGCCGATTTTTAGTACTTTTTGAATTTAAAAAAAAAACCCAAATTTGAGAAAGTTATAGCTTTCTAAAGTTTCTTTGATGACGGCAACTTCAAAAGATTTCGCAACAACATTATGACGTCACGCACATTTTCGTGTACTATATTTTCTTCAATTTTGAAGATATTGCAAAAAATCAAAAAGTTTACAAAGAAAGTATGCCATGATCTATCAAAATATACTGTTAGGTAAAAGTCGGTTGAAGACCGAATTCGTGATACAAAAGTACACACTGATTCGTACGATAAAGCTCACTTCGGTATTCTCGGGACTTAGAGAGACGTAGAAAAGTTCCGAGAATTGCCCGCTGCGTCTCTCTCTCTCTCTCTCTCTCTCTCTCTCTCTCTCTCTCTCTCTTTCTCTCTCTCTCGTGGCGGAGCAAAGTTTGTCAAGAAGCAGCAGAAACGAAAGCGAAGAGAAGGATTTATCGTTTGCGAATACTTATTGGCCGTAGCGCCGTGAGACGATACAAGCTATATCGAGTTTGCAGGGCAAACAGTGAAGATTCGCGAAGTTTCACAAAAGTTATACGCCAACGTGACGCACTGATAGCAACGACTAACAGCACTCCGCATGATCGTATATATAGCAATTCATCCGTTATTTTATCTACAGTTTCTTTACGTTAATAAAAAACGGATCAAATTATCATGTCAATATAACCTATTTCGAAGTAAGGCACAAATCTATAGAATATTGTATCTCACAATTATATCCGTATATATCTGAATTCAATAATCCTTTCATCAACTTAGAAATTTCTATAATGAAATCTCTCCTTTGCCGATAATTTCTCAGCTTATTGGCAGATGTGCAGTTTTAATATATGTAGCAGTTATACATAAATGTTAACATGTTAAAATATTAATAATAATAATAATAATAATAATCTAAGATCTTAATTAAAATGTTAAATTATTATTAATATTAATAAAAAAGTAATATTAATTTTAATAAAATAAACCACGAAATTTTCATATAAAGTTTTGTACATTAGCGTTGATAAATCTCATTTACAACATTCACATATATCTCAATTTACCGGGGCGGAATATATAAAGCGTAAGGGATGCGAAACGTCAAGGCGGACGCGTCATGACTTCCGCGTGGCACCGCGGCAACGTCTTCGAGGAGGCAGGGTGCAATCAGAATTTCCCTCGCAATGTAGTATATTCGCGCCTCGAGAAACATGCGCGGGCGGTCCACCAAGCTAAACGCGCGAGAAGGTCGGGGCACGCATATATGGCAACGATGGAGAACCAGAAGACAGTCACGACGATGCAACAGTCAGGAAGGTAGCGAAGCGGAGAGACTTAGTGTAGCGCTAGAAGTTGGCTGCTGTAGCAACGGCCGGAGGGAGACAGGTGGCATCAAATTATTGCAAACAATTACGTTTAATGAGAAGGTTAACGCCACCAGCCAAGGGCTGGCGCGAACGTGGATGCAAATGTGCCGACGCCGAGTAATTAGCAAACAGAGTAGTCCTCCGACCTACCGCCTCCTTTTCCATCACCCCTCCTCCTCCTTCTCCTCCTCCACATTGCCGCTGCCTTCCTTCCGACAGCGAAGAGAACCAAGAGAAACGAAGCAACCCACACCACCCTTTTGTTGGATACGTCGCTGTTTATGTGCACGTCAACGTATGGAATATATAGAATATATGGAGTACACCATCGCTACCGGATATTCCGTCGACAATATAAACAGATGGATTCCTCGGTACAATTGGAAACGAACATCTATCGACGATGCTGCCATAACTTTGAAAATTATGATAGTAGAATTGCCATCCTTCCTACGCCACTTCGATTTGAAGAATAAATTCTGTTTTGCGACTAAAGAATTCTTGGCGAGTTAAAAGAAGTTAAAAAAACATTTTCTATATAGTTCAGATTGAAAATAACAAAATACTAACACAGCTGTTAAAGAAATTTTGAGAAACTTTCGGAGCGGAAGAGTAAACTTCATCATGTCGCAAGGAAGATTATCTAGATTCTAGAAAGTATCCCCCGACTTCGCTCACTTTATAAGGATTGCTGGACGTGACTGTGAAAATCAGGATCTACATTGAATGACGCTCTTAAGTCTCAACCAAAGGGCGAGTACGAATTCTTATACTCAGTCTAAAAGAGAGACCCGAGATAAAAGTGTTCCTTGAATGCTTTGCGGAAAGCGGTAATCGTGTCGCGAAATAGACGGGAGAACAGGCGGTGGTCAAACGCAGCATTGTATAGAATTCTACTCTTAGGAAATACCTCGCTATATATTTGCACCCGTGCTTTAAAGCATTTAAAGCAAGAAAACCGGCGAAGCTGTAAGCAATGTTCAGAAACAATCATAATTCATTATAGTCGAACTAGCTACTGAAAGCAATTAAAGCTCGCGGTTCTCCAGATAAGTGATAGTTTAGACTGTTTCGCTTTTGCAAACATAAAAAAAAAACAGAACGCCAAAAAAACAAACTGAAAACAATAAATAAAACATTTAGTTTTGCGCAGACTACAGATATTTGTTTTTCCGATCTCTCAAGTACCTCGCGCGTATGACTGATACGAATAAAGCCATACTCTCGAGCGAATTGGTCGAGTAACGCCAGCGCGAGATGAAAAATATGTAAATATATTTGGACTCTATACTCGCGCGCGCGCTTTCGATCGTTGTTGGTCGGCTCACTGGACGGAGCGGGTTTATGATTATTCATGCGCAGTTTCAGTTTCTTCGCGAAAACGCGCGATCAAAAAAATCCCTCTTCCATCATTCTGTCGCCGACACGGTATATGGCGCCATTAGCAAAAACATACTAATTGAACGGGCGTGTGTTTCCGTCTTGCAAACAGTGACGGGCTGCACCGCGATACGTTTTCAAATCGATCGAGTACTTAATTTAACCGGATAAGAAGCGCGAAACATCTGCGATAAAGACTTGGCAACCGTAGCTCTTCAGATGTACACGGGCATTGACAATCGAATGAATTCGCAGTTCGCGTGCATATGTCGTTGCTTTGTTGCGAGATGATGATATCAAGATCACCGGAACGGTGAATAAGCGCAATTGCTATGCGCAACTAACATCGAACATAATTTCATGTTATACTCGATAGCATTTAGATCGTGACGCGATTAAAAAATGTACTTATGAATACATTTTTCTTCGACTTACACGTATGTATTTATGTCCATAAAGTCAAAGCAATTTTCCACATACGTTATGAATTCTATTTAAAAAGTAATTATAAATTATATATAAGTGACATATCTTAATTATACGTGACAATATCTATTTTTTCTCCAAGCGGCTATAATAAGAAAAAATTTTGTTTTATCCCAAGAATTTTCCTTCGCTCAAGTCAGTTCTCCGTATTTTTTCAGGCGTTAAAACATCAGACGTCTCGTGCGGCGGGGAATTATGTCTGATATAACTGCAGGAAGTTCCATTATCTCACGTCGCTTGTGCTTCCGCTAACATTTGCCTCGCGCGCGCGCGCGCGCGATTGTTCTGTCTTCGAATTTTGTAGAGAAAGGCCACCGGAATTCGAAATGGATTAAACGTCGTCGGCAGTGTGTCCCGGCGCTCGTGACGCCGTCGCCGCGCGCCGGGGATACACGCGTCGTAATAAAAGCAGAAAATTCATAATACGCCAGTAGCAGCCCGCGTAATGCATCACTTCGTACATATTCGGGTCACTCTGCCAACGGCCTCTCCGTAAATCTGCGCGCCCAGCATCCCGGACGCGGCGAGCAGATGCAGTAGTTCCTTCCACGTGCGCATACCTACTTTCCCCGTACCGTGCCATTACGTGCTTGTACGTGTCGTCGCCGCCGCTCAGCTTGAATCGCGCGGCGACGGATTTAATGGAAAATTCTCTTTATCGCGACGAATTAAGAAACTCGATTGCTATAACGCTCGAATACGCGTGGGAAACGTAAACTCGTTGCACGCTGTTTAATATATCAATTCCCGTGCATCCACGCTCACCAAATGCGTGTTGCTCGCTTGTTTGGTTCTTTTTTTCCTCTCTATAAGCGACCGCGTTAATACGTTCACGCATCGCCAGTCGGTATGACGGAAAAAACGAGCCAATTTTTTTCTGCCGAGTAGCCAGATTGACAATTTGTTTTCTAATACAAGAAGAGCACCAACAATTTACGTTTCTCCGGAAACTGTTAAAATTTTTTTTTGTTTGTTAAAATATTCGTCACAAAGAAAAATTTTCGCGAAACGCGATGAAGTGACCGTGTTGGCCCGTAACGAAGCGAGACGAAATAAACGTGAGTTTTTTTGAATATAAATAGAACGTGGGCCAAATTCTCTCATTGACAAAGAAAGGAAAAAAACGCACGAGTGACACGAAGTTATTATCAAGGCCAGCACAAACGCGAAGTACGTAATGCGTGTGCTAGACGGCGGCAGAGCAAGCATGGCCGGCTCCTGTGCATTGCAAATTGGATGGAGTTCTCTCTCTCCCCCTGCCGTACCCTTTCGTCGGACTATCCAATTTGTCCTTCGGGATAAAAGATACGGTGCAGACGAGCGGGATAAGTGAAAATTTCACGGAGACTAACCGCGCCGGACATAAATTTCGTACCGCTTCCGGAATAGTAATAAGTTTCCCTAACGATCTTGCGCAGGACCATTTCTCTATATAGAAAGAATCACGTTAACCGATAGAAACCGATTCTCCCGCACTAACGCCGTAAATAATTGTGATTCCATATACTCTAGTCGCGAGAAACCTTCCAATCGGGACGATTACATATTATCGCCGAGAGTATCGCAATAGTTATTTGTGCAACAAGTGCTGTAAGTCAAAGGTGGCAATGATATCTCTAGGAGTCTCGTGAGTCAAAAGGCTCAAAACAATGTGACACACTACTAGGCGGCCGGTCCCCTTCACCGGGGACCCGGTCGTCGCACGAGCCGTACGGTTTGCCGTACGGTTTGCCGTACGACGCCTCTGCCCGTCTCTCTCGTCGGGATCTCACCGCTTACGACGGCACGGCGTCTAACGATCGAACATGAGTTTCGCGAGTTCGATGTCGAGACTCGGAATCGTCTGTTGATCGCCTTCGGCTCGTGCGTCAACTCCGCACCCTTGAATTTTCATCTTTACGCACGACTTGCACATCCTATTTTATGTTGCAAGTGCGTGGAAAGTGGTCTATCACGCACGCGTAGCGTGCGTAATGGGGCACTTTCCATGCACGTGTTGCATAAAAGAACATTCCCTAACTAGACTTGGTGCTTTCCAAAACTCGGCAGGAAATCTCCGACAAACAATCAAACAAAAGCATTCTTCTTCTTGATATATCTTTTTTGCATTTTATTCGGATCACTTAAATTACTTAAAACGGATACAGGACATAATTAAACCGTGATAATTGATAGCTCAGCAAGTTTCGTTGTTTGTTCATTTTTTGTTTATCCATTCGTTTTATTATTTTTTAGTCGCAACAAATAACGTAGATCGCTGAAAGTTATGATTCCGTACGTGGGGTTATTTCCAAAGCAAAAGGATGTTTATCGGAGGGGACGATATTGAGGGGCTCGGATAGAGATATTCGTATACAATCTGCGCGTGTAGAGTATAAACGCAAGAACTGGAGCGTGTATTTTAATCTCCGCGTATATTTTTATTTCTATCGTCGCGAGTAATTCTACGGTGCGCTTGTCTTACGCCAGGCAAACTGGACTTTTCTGCGCGACACGCGCTGCTTCGCGATTCGGAGCGGCGAAGAAAATTGTAACGTTAAATTCGTTTATATAACGAAAAAAGTGGAAATTCTTGTACGCGTATGTTCCCGGGTGTAACGTTTCCTCTCGGTCGGTTTCTCGCTTGTTCCTTCCTTCTTCCGCCCCACTCATCAACATCAACGGTTGTATTATCGCGTCATGGCAGTTGGTATTGAATTAAATTAAGAGCTAATTAAACCAAATTGTGCCGCTCTCCTTAACGATGATAGATGCTACACGTAGGAAGTGGAGGAGCGCCTCGTTAAAAAGCATCCCTCGGGCGGCCCTCCCGCCTCCCTCTTTTCTCTTTTTCGCTCGCTTTCTCTTCTCTCTCTTTCGTTGAAAAGAGCTAATCGGTCCCAGAGTCTCGGCTCGACCACTCTCGACATTTGGCATGCATTTTTGTTTCCGTCGGCTAATAGTGCATTTGCATTTATATCGTCTCAATTTTATTGGGACTTCGCGCAGCAACTTTTCGCATTCGGCAGTACTTCTAGCATTCGAGATGCGTTAGTTATATTACACGCATAGACCTATCTTATCCTAGGTGTATAATTACACGTATCGGTCGTCCGCAATTTCCTCGAAAAAATAAAACGCAACCGTAAAACAGTTTCCAACGATTAGTCCCACGGCGTAGTCGCGCGCGCGCGTAAGCCAATACAATGTTAATTCGCGAACGGAAAACAATACGTATCAGAATACGACGTGCGCAAGTACACCGCGTACGCACACACGAAAAGCCGCACGCGTGACGAGCATTAGCCCATGCAGCATAGCTATTCAGAGAGCAAATAAATGAAACGGGGTCGCCGTGTAATATCGTCTCGTGGCAATGTACACGCCGCGCGGTTTTCCATACTGTCTCCTCGTTACTCTTGCTAAAGACTCGGCCATGCGTAACTTTTCAACGTGCACACAAAGCCGCCTGTAACCCAAATACGAGAATTTTTCCGCATCTTTGGCTCGGGCCAACGTGATGGAAAATCACTCATTATCATTGTTAATTCGCATTCTTTTTCTCTTTTTCTGCCGCGTTCTGACCTCTCATCTCTCTCATTCCTGCTACAACGAGCGATTATTTTAACGCTGACATCTCGCACGAGATATACGATGTACCAAAAATCGTGTGTTTTTGTTTTTTACGACATCCATAAAACAAATGCTTCGTTTTCCGTTTGCACCATACCAATTGGCGCGTAGAAACGGGTTGATATCAACGAATTATTACTTCATCGAAAATATGTCAACGATCGTTTAATACAAAGATATAATACTGTTCGATCTTGAATTTGCATTTCGCGTAACTGCGTTTTTATCGAAACGATAGAATATGTAACTTTGCGCGCATTGAGTTATTAGCTTCATCATCCCTTCGAAAAATGTGTCGCAATGTTGCGGAATGACTTCGAAATAAATTGCTTGGCTTTGTTTGCTGTAATCTAACTTTTGGTCATTTTCTACGTTTCAAGAGTGTTGAAGGAGTGGTAGTTCCACCCAAACTATTCTCCTTAATGTTTAAAAGCGACGTACCGTGTAACATAAAGCTAAATCTTTACATAGTTATACCTTATACGTTTTTACTTTAATTGTAATAATAATTCCTTGACAATTCCTTTTTGATCAATTATAAAAGTTTATATATAAGTCGCAAAATATAAATAATTTATGCAAAGTTTGCTCTCGTCCGCGGCGTGACTTATATGTAAAAATGCGTTGAAATGAGATTGAAATCGAATATTAGAGCGTCTCAGAAAAGATTTGGGGAAATAGTTATCAGCACATAATAACGGTTTCACGATGCTTTGTAATATCGCGCTATTATAGAAAACCGGTAGGTAGATATGGAACGAGAAAACAGAAAGAGATGGGAAAAGGTTGGGGAAACGGGGAAATATAGAGAAAATTGTAGAAATGAGTGTGTAAGGGAGAGAGAGAGAGGGGGGGGAGGAAGAAGGAGGAGGAGGAGAAGGAAGAGGGCGGGAGAGAGAGAAATATCTCTCATTACCTGAAATTCCAGGAATGAATAGAAGCATTAATTCTCCGAGAGGAAGGGAAAACTACTGGATGGAATGCAGTGAATATATGCCGTAAAAGCTAGTGGCCGGTAACAAACGCGACATTCCGAATAGACGATATCGCCAATGGAGCGATCGTTTCAACACCGCTCTCACTGGAGATCGGTAATCTATTGTTGTCTTAAATTAGATTTAATATAGCGGCCGTTCGCTGTAAACGTAGATATGTAAAATTCGAAAACAGTCTAGTATCAAAACACATGGCAAAAAAGTAGAATATAGGATTCAAACCGGAACTGAGATATTTTTAAGCAAGTAAACTCGCGAAAATTTACTCTAATAGAAAAAAGAGCGAAATTAAATGCGTTTAAAATCAATTGTGTAATTAAATGTAAATAGTTCTGAGTAAATTTTTGTACTATTTATGACAAAATCTTAAGATTACTGCATTTTGTAGCACGCATCCGATACGATTAGTTGCGCATCGATAATATTAATTAGCGCTTATGACGAAGCCATGTTTTATGCATAGGGATACTTAGATGAGTAATACATATACCTAAAGTATGTACTACTGGCATATATTACTCGGAGGAACCGTCCAACTACAAACAAGGTGGGCTATCCCCAGGAGTAAAACCGCTCAACCGATCTAATATTTATGCTTGGATAATATATGCATGTGTGTAAAGATATGTTTGAAGTACGGTTACGTTATTAAGGCAGTGGTGAAACTCAAACGGAATTATTTTCCATGTGCAAACTAGGAAATATATATATATATATATATTATATATATATATATATATATATATATATATATATATATATCTCTCGAAACACACAATGCAACCTTGTAAATTCTCGGCTTTCGTGAAGGAAAACGATTATAATGATTTAGTTTGAAAGTGACGTAAATCCAATTCCGAATCGTTACAACTACATTGTTAAAGTATAAACGCACTGATTTTGCTTTCAAAAGCAAATTTGCAAATTATTTTTAAAACAAGTACCTTCAAATCTAGTGCAGATTCGTTGTAACTTTTAGCAACGTTACTTTTAACGATCAAATGCGTATATAGACGACGAATAACTAAGTAATCTCTTTGAGAAGGAGGCAGCAGAATGATTGAATTAAACGCTTCTCGCAAACTTCCGACAACCGTGCCGGTTTCGGATTGTCGCACGATCGTTCGGCGTACTGGAAACTTTACAATCGCGTTAGCTTTTGTCGTGCGCGAAAGAAAGGACCAAGAGCGCACAAAGCTATGAGCTTTCGCGACTTTGAGAGCCACAATCATCGTCGGCGAATGGATCGATGCAATAACTGTGGTAGATCTATACGTAAGTCGAAGTTGGTAGAGGAGATGAGGATAAAGGATATCATTTCAAGAGCCACCTATCGCGCGGGATTCTAAAGAACGAACGAGTCGTGCATTTAGCGACAAAGCCCGGATTGGAATTTATGTCGTTGCTCGGGCTCGAAATTGCGGTTACGTGTAGAGAAGCTTGGGGTCAATTGTAACAAGGGACAATTGTAACACCCGTGATAATTCGAGCCCTTGGTCGTCCCGCACGCCAAGAGAGAGTAGCGTTAAATCCTTGGCGACAGTAAGGTAAGATCAAGTGGTGTAATTGAGATTGTCGGGGTAAATGGGACGACGCAATGATTTCTCGACACGCGGGCTTATGCAACGTTATCGAAAGTATATCTTAATCGTCTGAAACACGAAAGCGTATATACGTTGACGCAATACGAAAAAAAGGAGGATACTCCTTTACCGCGATTTAGTTATCCGCGCAAATTTACTGATCGAGGTTAACGCGACGTCGTAAACGAGCAAACCGATCCTACAATTATGCTTTCGAGCGACTACATAGTAAATGGCATCCTGTCAAGCCGCGATAATCAGCGACATTTTATCTACCTGTAAACAGGTGTATAGCAGGCCGATGGTGATAGCGGTTCGTTCGGTGAATCAACATTTCAATCTCCATATGTTATCCGCGTGCACTAGAGTAAACATGAAGCGAAGGGAAGATGTGCAGATAACAAGCGCGAGAGCGATAAAGGACTGAGTAGGAAGGGTCGAACTGAAACGAGGTAGGAAGAGAATGTGGAAAAGAGATATAGATAAAGAGAGAGAAAGACATAAAAAGAGAGGGCACATATTCCAAAGGATGACCAGTGGTCGAGGTGAAAAAACGAATGAAGTCATTCGTCAAAGTCCGGCGCGACTATCAACGACGGAAAACGCACGTGGAAAAGCGCGTGATAGAATGATAAAAGGAACGGCAAAAAAGATAGCGAAATACGAGCTAGGAAGATGGGAATCAGCGGAGACACGATAGTCGTGTGAACGGGATATTCTTTCGCGAGAAAGGGGACATATCAGGCATATGTATACACGCGTACTTTTATCTCGAAAACTGCACAATGTCCACACGACCTCATTCCACGCGCGACTATGTCTGTAAAGACTTTTGAATGGCGGGATCCTTTTACCTGTGACACTATTGTGTGGGCCTACGTGAAAATATCTCGCGGAAACGTTCGCGTCTGTTTATATTTATTAGAAAAGAATGAGTAAGTTGGCCTCCACAAAAAATATTGATAGTAATAACTCCATTAGATAATAATTAGATAAATAAGTACTCTCTCTTAATTGTTTTCCGCATTGCTGTTTCCATGAGTCTGCTAATCGTAGTCATATAAATCTTTCCATATATACGGCGAGACGTGTCTAAATTTATTTGTTTCAAATAACGTAGTTTACGACATTAAACATACCTTTGGATATTTAGATAATATGTCAAAACAGAATCCCCAACACACATGGTCCATTGAATTTTCTGTACCAACGCTGACGAGGGGCAACTTATGATCATTTATATTACCTGTCCAGAAAGCGGCAGCTAAGCGCGTTACTTCTATGACAATTCTAGCTGACGTAAACTCGCGGAACTTTCGGCATATCATCAGACAATAAATTAATTCGCAGGTCAACGTGAGAATGCATTTTAGCCAAGTCTTTCGCAGCGAAAGGTAAATTCAAACAAAATTCGATGGCCATGGCAATCGCCACGGTAGCAAGCGGAGTATAATTGCGTCAGGATACTCTTCTCTGTTCCCCTTTCGATATTCGTTCTTTCTATTTATAAAAGCGGCGGAAACGTTCCTTTTACGCGGAGCAAATGACGTTACCTCCGCACAACTTTTAAGACGCAATCAATTCGGTCCATTTTACACGGCCGGTGGCTGACTTCTCTCTCTCTCTCTCTCTGCCGTTGCTAATAATAGCCTTGATTGAAAGTCATAAATTTGCAAAATCTTCTTTTATCTCGTCCTCAAGGGGTCGTAATAACCGGGCAAATTACAGACACGCGGGAAATAGCATCCAGTTACTGGCGTTTCCAGCTGAGGCGCAATTTCCCGGCCGCCTTTGAGGTAAACAAGCCGATTTAGCGGCGAAATAAATTTCGCTACGTCCGAAAAGAAGTCGTCTTTCGCCGGCATTTGCGGCGCTGAACGGGCGACGACCGAATTGCCGCCACTGCTGCCGCCGCCGCCGCCGCCGCCACCACCGCCACAGTTGCCGCCACATGTGCATTTATTCCATCGGCGTTATTAATTGCCGGCTGCGCAAACATTTTCGTTCGGGCTACTGTCGAGCGTGCATATATCCCCGTGCGCGTTTCCCAGCCCGCCAACGAAGAACGCGATACGATTCGATGGTCTCTCTTTCAACGCGAGCGAGGCAATATATCCTGAAGTGCTCGCTATATTGCAACGAGCTGCAGGCGGATGTAAAAAAAAAGAAGAAAGAGGAAAAAAAGAATATCCCTTTGACACCGGGGCGTGGGCTCTGGCAGTTCTCGTCGACCTCGTCGTCTCCTTCGCCCTCGGATATCCGCGTTCTCTACGACGACAAGATTATCCCCACCCACATATACGCCTTTCTCCTAGTTTTACCGTACCGCACCTAACCAAGAATTCCCCACCCTCGTCTCTTTCGAAATAGATTATCCGCCGTTAGTTACAAAGTTACCTTCGCCGGTTCGTCGACTTTGCTGACTTCTTTCACTCGAGATCTGTTGTCAACGTACGGCTCTTTTAATGCGCACACAAAGAGCTAGTATTTGATTAAATATCAGATAACATAATGCCAACAATGAATAACTTTTTATTTAGTCAGCCTATCTCTCTTTCTCTCTCCCTGCGGTATACGAATTTTTAGATTGATTTTTCGGATTCTGCGGTACAGATAGTACATATTCATTTTCAAAAAAGCCCGTGAGATGACCAATATTCCGGATATTTACCCGAGGGATTTTTCACCGCACAAAAGCGAAATCGTATACGAAAAAGGTAGCGCGTAAAATCCGGGAATGAGTGTATTTCGGCAAATTATGACGTTTCGGCCTACTAGTTGAGCGCGCCCGCCGTGTCTTCGTGATAAAATAGTGCTTTTAATTTGCCCGAATATTTATCCGGCGCAGTAAAAGCGTCCCGCTGTTTTATCGGAGTGCAAGCGGAATAATATTCCAGGCGTGCGTCCTTCGTAAACAGCGTACAATTTCCATTTCGTGTAACATTCTCACCCTAACCCCGTATTATACGGTTCACAATCTGGCCGGCGTAAAAGCTTGGCAATGCGCGCACGACAAGCGCAGAGGTTTCGGCTCCGCGGGTCGCGCGCGTTTTCCTTCTATGTACTCTAAATGTAATTCACCTTAACAAAATGTATCTCTGCTGCGAACATTCGAAACATCCTGCTTCCACGCTATCCGGATAAAATAAAAGATGCATAAAATGCTTGATTTTTGATAACATCATAATGCTATACTTTTCTGAAACAATAAAGATGGAAATTTAGAGATAAAATAAATTCTTTACTTGTTACATCGTATAGAAAGAATTTATTTTTGCTTATGGAAATGTTACATGATAAAATCAAAATTATTGCGATTATTGGATAATTTCGATCATGGTCTTTATTTTTTTCCGTGAGACGATTTGAAATGGCGGATAAAATAGCTATAACTTCTATATCGACGTTCAAAACAAATGAGCGGCTGCAAACAAGCGAAACCTTGCAATTAAGCGTCACCTCCGTTTCCTTCAGCGTCGTTCGAATCAAGGTTTCACTTCTGCAGCTCGCTCCTTGCCGGTAACTGCGATTCTTCGATTTCCAATACAGTGAAATAGAGCGTGCTTGCATAAAACGACTACGTAAGTTCAACTCGGTTATATAGCGTAATATTTCCATACATTTCTACTTCGCGGCGTCTTATCTCGCATTGAATAATTTTTTATGCATCAATAGCATCAAATTTTACTTTATCTCATTGTTGCATAAAGCGCAATACTATAATTTTATACGAACAAATACTTTGAGATAATCGTAAGCAGGAAGTTTCGTATTATTAATCAACAAAAGGATTTATAAAAGTTATGTAAACGTTATGTAATGAAAACTGCCACGTGCTGCCAAAAATGCTACGTGCCAAAACTGTTACAGAAAAATCGGAGACACGTTTTGCAGTACGAGGATTTTGGAACAATTAAATATCTGTCTATAACGATAAATGTATATGCGATAAACGTACATGTATAGAGCTGAACGAATGAAACATTAACATCGCGAAATAATGTTCCGCGGTCTGAAAATAATACGTATCGCAGGACGGGGGTCAGGGCCATCAGCCCCCCCCCCTCCCCCCTATATCGGAAACAACAATTTATCCCGCGAGTCGCACGGCAAATCGGCCAATAACATTGTTCGAACGGCCGAGGGCATGCTTCTCGAATGAGAATAAATTTATCATCGAGACTCGCGATATTTGAGCACGATAAACGGAATAACCTGCAGCAGCGGCGCGGCGTCGCGGGCGGCGCGAAAGCCATTTGCGATTCATGCACGCGCGGCGACACTCATCTCTTTTTCTCTCTTTCCCTTCCCTCTTTCTCTCGCTAAAGTGGTTTACCCGCGGGAATAAGCGAGGCAGCGCGAATCCCGGTAAGAAAGCTCCGCGCGCAGTTCCGCGTACGTGACATTCCAGTCGCGTTGCACTGGCACATTGCCACTGTGCTTTATGCGATTCCGTCATGCTCGCAACTGCGAGCAAGCGTCGCACAGCGACGACCTACGCCCTTATTTCCACGACATTACTGCCATGACGAAGATTGTTCCAACTCCCGTACTACCCTCTAATCTTCGCGAATCAGGACGGTAAGGATTCCACACAGCAGCAACGGGGATATTAAATCATTTCTACCGACATGTTTCGCACAATGACGACTATTTGTATATCTCATATAAAGTTTTATTGTGCAATTAATTTGAATAAATGCGTGTGAAAAGAGCATTTAAATCATCTTTTTACTTTGATATATAATCTTGTACATATGTTTCTGTACCTTACAACTAGAAGTAAAGAATTGTATCTCCATTATTATGAATTTAACGAAAACAAGGTTTAAAGTTTTAAATAGGGAAATAATGTATTTTTTTTAAATATAAAATAAAAGTAGCAACTTGATTTATTGAGTTTTTAACAAGGTAATTTGACTGACATGTTTAATGGTTTAACTGCCAATAACACCTGACCACAATAAAGGCATTATGAAAATTTTCAGTACGACTTTTTCTGAACATATTCTATCTTATAGAAACTTAGTAATAATAGACATAAAATCCTTTACTATTATACAATTCTAGCTTCTGGTATATTGGAAAATGTATTAACTTCATTTAAAAAACTGGACACACGATTCTTTACCTGAAGTACAGATTTAGAAATCTGTGAAGAAATGTTTATTATTTTTCATCATTATCGGACATCACATCAACCATAATAATCTTGTACAAAAAATATACCACGAAAGGCACTCGTAATAGGCATTACGTTTCCGCAAGTAGGTTACCGTAACCGTGGTATCGACGCTACCATAAATTCACGCGATACATTGGTAGCGTTCAGCGTGTACACAGGTTTACCAGGGAAGGGAGAGGGGGTGGATGGTCTGATATCGCGGCGTAATAAACGGTATAATTTATCACAACGTACGTAGGGCGGGTGGCGGCGGCAGCACGAACGCGGCGGTGTATGAGCTGCGTGTCACGCATGAGGCAAGCAGTCAGGGCGGGCAGTACGCAGGCAGGTACGTATGCAGTGTAACGACTTTTCCCATCCGAGAGAATACTGGAACCGCTGCGTCAAGTTGCAGTTATCCACGTTGCATTATGACGCTTATCCTGCTTAATGCATCGGCTATATAACTACTGGCTGGGATATCACTCCATAAACTAGATTGCCGTGTAAAGGACGCGTTTAAACGTGCGATGAATTCGACTGCGTCGACATATATTTGTGCGTGCAACTGATGCAACTAAAGGGTAGTCAAGTGAGAAGTCGCTAAGAGAGAGAGAGAGAGAGAGAGAGAGTTGTACATTATTTCCTTAATGTTTAATGCAGAATTTTAAGAGAACATTCTCTCCGTGTAGTTTTAAGCAACTTTTATGATATATTTATGTAATAGGAAAGTTTCAGGCTTGAACAAAATCTAAGGAAATTATTATTGCGTTATTTAATCGGAAGAGTATACATTTTTGGCTACGATATATATTCGTATGTAATAAAATTTTTGTGAAAATAATTTTTTGGAACTATCCACATAATTATAGTAGGACCCTTAAGTACGATAATAATGCTGCAAACAATTTTGACTCTAGGACCAGTTTGAGTGTCCTACATAATTATTTTAATGGTCCAACAAAATTAGTTTCAAATCTATATTTAGCTAAACTTTTAGATAATTCAGCAAAATCCTTCTTTCCGTATAATAACATAAAACAATAAAGCGATAAAATGCATTGAAAATTTGAATATGCTGGTACATTCTTCATTATTTCATTACTTTTTAATACGTAAGCGCAGATTCCGCATAATTTATCGCGGACGTTTCTGCATGAGTGTTACACGCTTGCTAATTAAGATAGCGTGCGTATAATTTATCGCAACCTAACTCGGAGATGATTGCGTGCTATCGCGCGCGCACGCATCAACGTCTAAGCCTCATCGAGAAACGGAGAGCTTCTGGATTTTCGGTTATCCGCGCTATCCAATAATGCTCTTTCACCTTCCGCATCTAGCAACGCTTAACTATCTACTCAGTACAGATTTCACGGCGCAAACTAGATCAACGATACACAGCGGTGTATTGCAGCATCTGACGCGGATTTGACTATGTATTTTCGTATTCAAGTTTAAGCCGGAGTATGTAGACTGTTCCGGCAACGAACGCGGCAAATTTCATCTACGAACTCTTCAGCCATTTTAGAATGGATGGATATTCCTGTGGAATTCTAACTTTCAAAAATGTAAATTGATAGCGAAATCTTATTCTATGTTTGTCAGACAGTTTAAGAAGAAGATGTAGTTTTTAACTCTATTTAATGTTAATTAACTTCTCGTTTCCACAATTTTCGGTTGTTCCTCGAGAAATTATAAGTAACGGCGGTTCGTTAAAATGTTGTCCAAGAGGCATTTCTACGTAATGCTAACAGATGCTGTAAAGTTGTACGTACCACGTCAACCATTCCGAGTATTGCGGAAATGGGCAGTCGTTGCATGTAATAAATGGTACAATTTACCGCGACGTAAGTGACCCAAAGCCACGCGGTACTTACGCCGCGCGATGCTCCAACGACTTTCACGAATGTACGTCTCGCTGTCGCGGATTTCCGTTATTCGTTCTTCTTGCATAATACACGGTTACTCAGGATAATACCGCGGATATAAATACCGACCTGGATATCGCCCCATAAAGCAGATCAGCACGTAAAGGCTTGGCGCGAGCGCGAGTGAATTTTGCGTTCGTGCACATCACCGCGGCGGAATTTTAATTGCAAACTTGGCTTGGCGCGCCTCGCGAGCATACATTTCTCGCTTTTTCTCCCCCACATAAACATTTTGGTAATGTTATTCGGGCAATCCGCGCCCGGTAAAGCATGCGGTATTTGCGTAATGTTCGCGGAAGTGTGATGTACGATGCAGGGAGAAGACAGATGAGGTTTACAATAATATGGCCTGTGGACGTTCAGAAATTCGTTCTTCTAAGTTCCTCAATTTACTAGAAAGTAAAACAACTTCCTACATTATTTAATTTTCGCAATATTTTTTTTTATTTCTTATACGCAATGCTCTTTACTTTTGTTATTTTCCTCTAATAAAAAATTCTTAAAAATTAATCTAATTAATTAATAATCTTATTAAACAGAAATGTACCTATAATTTTTCGTGACAATTTTATATCTAACAAACTTCTCGTTAAATTTTACTACTGTACGGATCCGTATTCCGTACGGCAAGAGCGGCAGCCCGTTCTGCGCTCTCTCAAGCCCGCCAATTCGGGCGGGCGCGGCACCACCCTGCACCAGAACCGCGAGCGCGAGTACTAACACCTGTCGCCGCGGCTGTTCTTTCTCGCGTTCAAAATACAAACAAAAGAGTATATAAGGGCAAGCCTGCCCATAAGGAAATATTCTCTCGCATTGAATCCCCCGAGGCATTACACATACCGGGTGTCAAGACTGCGATCGAGACTTATCATCAGAATTCCCACTCCATCCTGGAGCGAGCGGAATCCGCTTACCGTTCTTCGGAACGAAGAGCGAGGGTTGATCTGTACCGGCTGTTAAACTCGGTAGAGTCGGCCCTTCCCACCTATTCCGAACAGGACACGTTCGCTTTGTGGTGGAGGTAAAGGGCTGCTCTACCCAAGGTTCCAGCAGAGGATGACGACGACCACGAGCAAGGAGGCGAGCCAGGAGGCCCTCCCCTCTCAGACGACCAGAGGCCAAGGAATCGACACCTCCACCAGAACCGCGATGGCTTTTGACGCCAATAAGCCTCCCCGAGTCACACCAGAGACTCACCCGTCCACCAGAACTGAGCCTCGCTCCGGGTGACCCTCGGGCACTGAAGCCTCTTCCTCCGGGTGCTTGGAGGACAGTAAGCACGCAAACGGAGACGAAGAAGAAGAGGAGCATCGAGCCGAAGATCAGCCAGCCGGCCCTGCCCTCCCCTGTAATTCCGGAGTTACCTCTTGATCGGGCCCCCATAACTCCGGGAAAAAGAGTCGACGCGATTAATAACCAAGTCTTATATGACGAAGACCTTCCTGGTCGGCCATTGACAGCTAGGCAAGCAGCAAAACTAAAGCTCTTGTTCTAGATTTTTTGAGAAGCCCGGCGCCTTGTGCGCCGACATAATATAAATTAAAAGTCAACCATGAAGTCAACAATTTACTATGTACCTGATGACACTGCAATAAAGCTCACTTTGCTATTATTCGAGATTCACAAATTTACTCGCCTCACACGTCACGAAATTCCCTGCCATTCCGAAACAACTATACACATTTAAAATATCGAAGCATTATGTAAATGTGTAGAAAACAAACAATATATCGTTGCTTTTTATTTTACTACGCACGTTTGGATCCATATTTAGAAAATAAATGCTGTCGATCATATGATGATCAACGACATTGTTTGTTTTCTACACATTTACATAATGCTACGATATTTTAATTTAGGACGATGCTAAAATTTCTGATACGTTAATTACGATTTTGACAGAGGTATACCTAACACTCATCTCCCTCGGCGGTCCCAGGATAATCAACGGGGACGGACGAAGAGGAGCAAGTTCAAGCGCAGTTTCGTTGAATACCTACTCGGTCTTTACTAGTTCTAATTGCTCGAGTTTCGCAGCATTTCCTCCATTTCCCTCTCATCCGTCTCTCTATCCTACGCTTCATCCCTTTCGCTGTTTACATACGCCACGGACATGCATTACCGCTCGCCTTTGACATACAAATCAAAGAAACGCGCGACTGCAACTAATTTTCACGAATAAGCATGATGAATCTGAATGGATGAAATCCATACAGAATGTTTGATGATATGCATCCTTAATAACCGCAGTGATATATCTAAAGTCAGGAATCTCTTGAAATCAATCATTAAAAATCAGCCGAACAGTAAAAGTTTCATCAGTCATTTAAATATCTGAAGCGCTATTCAAAACCCCGTTAAAACTTAAAAGAACGTTAATCTGATCGGTGACACGATGCCGAGATTAAACAAGTAAAACGTTCCCGCAGGTGCGACACCGTGTCGTGTTGGCACCGCTCAAAAAGGAATACGACGAGCCAGACACCACTGTTCCCTCGAGGCGTTTTCCTGTCGTGGATCGCCATATACAATGTCATCGCAAAAGGATAAAGTATCTTTCTTCTTCGTGGCTATGGCATGGTAATGTATCGCGAGTCGGCCGGTTCTGTTATATTATGCATGCCGTTTCTCCGCAGGTCAGATCTTTCGCCTATCCTTCTTCCTTTTTGTCTCTTCTTTTCCTCTTCTCTCTCTCTCTCTCTCTCTTTCTCTCTCTCTCTCTCTCTCTCTCTCTCTCTCTCTCTCGGGGGAGAGAGAATCCTCGTTTTCTACCAACCTCTCGTCCAATATTCTGACGGAGGTTGCATCGACGTAACGCATCGCCAACGAAGGACAGACACGCTTTCTCGACCGCGGTTTGTGTTTCACGACAAGATTATTGCGGTGTAACAATGCGGGCTCGTACACGTATATACTCGGGTGTATTAATTCGGCCGAAGCGGCATATACCGCGCGAGGACGAGTCGAGACCGCGTCCGAAGCGAGGGGGGAATTATTGCATTCGAATGTACACACGCGACAATTCGTAATCGGACATCGGGTAGGTATAGGGAAGTAGGTAGATATACGTATATACACGTGCAACCGGAGTAATCCCGAAATGGCATATCGTTACATCGGCCGATAATACGTCGCAGCGCTAATTTTCCGATCGATCCGGCGGGTGCGACACCGAAATGGCCGGGGATGAATTATGATAAGCCGCGGGATAACCGAAAAATAAGCGCGAGTGTTTAGTGTAGCATACGGCACGCAAATCTGTAAAACCGCGAAACGGAAACAAAGCGGCTGACGGCGGCGGCAGCGACGGCGGGGCTATTCATTGAGCCGGACAATGTAATTAAACAGAGATTACAACAATGGATTCGCCCGGATCCTCACCCGTGGCCTTTTTACCGAACCCGTCGCGGCGCGGTCGACATAAAAAGCATACGGGCGAGCCAAGGATTTGGTTTCGCTTTATTCGTACGCTATTTATTTCGATAACCACGATTGCGAGGGACGACGAGAGCTTATTTGCGATCCCCTTTGTCGCACTCCCCCCGATGTATATCCTCGTCGCACCCTCGCTCTAATTCCACTCACATTTATTTTTTGCCACGGTCAACGCGATGGCGCGTACATACACCTGGTTGTGCGTGCCACCGTTGGTTGAAAATATTACGTAGCGGCAAGGATATCGCGGATTTTGCGGAAATATAAACAGTGGAAATTCGCGGGGATCGACGAAATTGAATGGCAAATCGCCGCTGGGTAGCGGCACGCCGGCCGACGCGACGTTCCCCCTCGTGATTTTCGCGAAATTGGCGTCGAATTCGCCGATCGCAATCACTCGGACACGCGTGTGGATAAACCAGCGATTTAATAAACTTCGCAACACGCGTGGGACGTTGCCCGGCGGAAGGAAAATCGCGCGCCCTCGCTCGAGATAGAAGTTATATGATGGACCAACTGGGAAATATGGGGCGAGTTAGGGCCAGTCCGGCCAGTGGATAAAGCTTCATTGCGACGTGGCTAGATATCTAAACTGACGGTGCAATATCTCAGTCCAACCATCACTTTCAACCCTCGCTTCACGGCTCACGGTATAAAAAACCGAATCAAGAGAGTTTACAATGGCGAGCAGTACTGGGCAATGAAAACTAGATAGAAATCTATTCAACGAGAGATATGTCAAGAAAAAAACTACAAAATAATTTTTTAATCTCAAAAATATTGCTCAAAACAAATCCTCAAAAATTGCATACTGTTTCTTAATTATACCTGCGAAAAATTTCTCGCGTGTAATAAATCACGTAAAAAAAAACTCGCAACAATATATCTGGTATTCAAACATAAAATTTCGGTTATCATCATGAGGAATCTGTGTGGGAAATCTCAAGAATTAAATAAAAAGTGTCGCGTCTACCGCGCGTTATATTGAGGAAACGGGATATCGGCCGGACAAAGTGCACACTCGAGCGAGCATCTATTTCTCGGGGGCGTGCTTGCAAATGGAAAACGATCGCGTTTCGCGATGACGATAAATATTGCATCGAGCGCCGCCATGCGATTTTCATCGTCGCTGCTGAGCGATACGGCCACTGGGAGGAAATTTACCCCTGGCATTTAGAGGTTCCTATATTCGCCGGCGCGCGCGGCCCAGGTATTAAAGCTTTTGAGAACTCGCAAAGCTTTATATCTTATGCATTCTTCGAGCCGTGTTCAGAATCTCTATTAGAATAAATTGAAGTTAACATCGCGCGAAGCTCGCGTACCGTTTGCTAAATGGACCACGGGGAGCGATTAAAAAGCTTGCGCGAGAAGCGACGAGACGGCAAGTACGTTACACAGCTGTCGACGTATATCGATTCATCGGAGCAATCCAGCGAACTATTCCGATCAATGTTATAGCCATAATAGATCTTGCCGTTCTGCAAATACGTCATCAGTGTTTAGGAAAAACATTCGAGTAAATTTAGAATCGCGAAGACTGAGTAGATGTATGAAGAAAGCATTCTCTAGCTCTCTTCGGCATTTCTTTCTACCATTTCTTAGTTAATAATAAGTGAGAATCAGTAGATATTTTTGTATGTCATATAAAATATTTCATAAAAAATTATTGAAGATTTCAATTTTAAATTATTTTGCAAAATAATTTGACAGAATAATCTGAAAAACATCTATTTGGACTGTTTGTACGGAGCTCTACTAACTACTGTACCCCTATTCTGTATATTGACAATATCGTTATCGTTATGTTGTCGTTGCACAAGTATACTAAGTATATATATGAAAAAAAAGCTGCGCAACACGACAATATAACGATAACGATACTGTCGTTAAAGTTACAGAATAATAGAACTACTGGTATGTGGCACTACTAATTGACCTAATTCTATAACGTAATAATGTATTATCGATGAGATTGACACACATCGCTGCGGGCGGTTGTATTCTCGCAACAATATCCGCACCTCTCGATCGATCCCGGAACCAAAGGTAGAACATTAGTTAATGTTTTAATCGAATTAAGAGATAAAGTCGCACACTTCAGACGATCCTGCGCAGTCCTTTGAAATTCATTTGCACGGTCGTAATATCGCATCGCGTAGCGTCATAAGAACGGAGAAAAGAGAAGCACGGCAGTGTTGGGGAAGTGAATTTTAGAGCGTAGCGCTTAAAACGTGCATAGGGACTCCGACCGCTCAAACCCATGAAATTTTTTACGGTCCTTTATCCTCGGGAAAAACTTTGCAACCATCGCTGAAGCACTTTCATACAGCGAGCGGGATAAAGCTTATCCCCAGTACGGCGTACTCTAGGTTATACTCGACTTTTTTCATTTAATTAATTCCGGTGTTTCATCATGAAAACTATAGATAATAATACGCATTATAATATACCATGTAAAAGAGCATTTGATATAGCTGGGAATATATGCGCCCAAAGTTCTGAAATCCTATTACCAAAATTCATATTGAAAACTTTATGGCATGATAATATTTACATTTTATGCAATAGAAGAGATGAATGGTGACTTGTCGGTAGATTAGAACCCAATTTTTCGCAATAGATCATAACATACAGAATCATCCCCATCTATTGTCTCTCGCTTCGCCCTGAGAAAATTGCCTCCTCGCAAAATATGCAAAATAAATTATGAAACTACTTCGATTTAGAAGTAATGGAGGGACCACTCGAATGTGATATGCCGCGGTCAGAGCGTCTCGCAAGGATTGGCGGCCGGTTACTTATCGAAATTGATTTTGGCACGGGATCGGTGTCTACTGCGAGAAAACCAACGGGGGGGGGGGGAAGTACGGTCGAAGAGGGAAGATAAACGCGAATGGTAAAGGACTACGAAAGGCACCAAAGAAACGCGGGCAAGCCCTTCGCAATGACGTTCTGACGAGGACCTAAGGTTATCAAATTTCATATTGGTTCTACTTGGCGCGGGACTCTTGGGAATCGAGGCGACCGTACGTGCTACTCACCCCAATTCCCGGGGACGATTGCTAGCAGCTGTTGCTGCTGGCCTATCGACTTTGGCCACGTAACAACACATACGAATACACACACACACACACACACACACACACACACACACACACACACACACACACACACACACACACACACACACACACACACACACACACACACACACACACACACACACACACACGCACACGCACACGCACACGCACACGCACACGCACACGCACACGCACACGCACACGCACACGCACACGCACACGCACACGCACACGCACACGCACACGCACACGCACACGCACACGCACACGCACACGCACACGCACACGCACGCACGCACGCACGCACGCACGCACGCACGCACACGCTAGCCGGCCTCGACAGTATCATCCATTACCGTATCGAAATTTCTTACTCGTATGCCGGTACATCCAGCCTTTAACGCGAATCATGACCACACGATGTTTGGTAACTTTTTATGACATTCGCTCGTCCGACTGACCGACCGACCGGTTTCAACATCGATTCACAGCGTCGCAACCACCGAGAGTCGACAGCTTGCCGCTGGCGATTCACAATTGTGCCCCGAATTGCGTCAATAAATCATGTTTCTCGCGAAAAGACCTCTACCCGTCTACCGCGTCTCTCAACGAAAGAGTTAAATCAAGTTGTCACGCTAGCGCTTATTGTTAGGGTTTTTTCGGCGCGTTGCTTGACTTTTGCAGTGCGGTTGCATTTCCGCGCCAGCGTGAAAGTTGATAAGATTACCCGCCAAATTTGTTTTTTCTATACGTTTTTAGTCTTTCATGATAATAAAGATTTGTTACTGAAAAGATGCATGAAACATTTCACCATTGCGCCTTACCACTTATACAAGAGCCATTTATATCTTTACAATGGTTTTTATAAATTTGATGTGAAGATTGCATTATATATATATGTCAACATAATATTAAAATCAGACATTTACATTTAGCTGGGAACATAGACGAACCATTGTTTCATATTCCCCCGCGTGTATTTAGACTTGAATATGGCTGTAAAATTTTCATCTCACGTTGACATTAAACGTACTCTTCTCATTAAACTGATAAAACTCAAACGTCTAAATTTCATCAGATTCGTGGCATGGGAATATACGCTATTAAGTATTCATCTTTGATCAGGAAAATAGCGATAAGCAGCGATATCAATAGATCTTACTATCAATAGATTCCTAAGTGCTTAATCTGTTCAGGTACAAACATCGAAAAATGTGCTAAAATATTAATAACGCTATGATCGATAGGTAGACTGTGTAAATGGAGATGTTCATTTGTAACAGAATGTTTAAGTTTGCAACAGAATATCTCTATCGCACGTATGAGCGTGGTGTATTTATAGTATATCTTTTCTCTCGTCAATCACATATGTTATTGAATAAACGTCATTAACCGCTGTTTTTACAGAAGCTAATAATTCTTTAAACCGCTTTATTCGACAGATATAAAAATAGAATCTCTATCGGTCCGAAACAGGAACTTTTATACGATAATTCGTGCGCGCTCGCTATTGTCTCGGAATCGATGATCGACCGATTTCCTCTATTTATCCACCATTTTATATCGCGACGTAGACACGTATACATATACGTATGTCCACACACTTCGAGCGGTGTGTTTATTTACGGCTTCCGTTAGAGAGCGTAAATCCAGTTTTCCCACGCATCAGTACCGATATTTGGCTACGCTCCCCCGCGCGCAGTAAATCACTATTCGGTCGCGGCAGTTCTCTTCTTCTGCATTTCACCCCCGCGTCCCGCCGCGTTGCATTGCAATTACACGAAGAGACGCGTGACGATGCCGGTGTCAAACGTGAAATAGGACGTGTGCCGCGTGCGCGGCGCGTGCCGCCATTTGAAAATTGTCCCGCTATCCTCGATTGTCAAACGCGATATGCTATATCGTCCTAGAACTGCATTCGTTGCTTGCGAAGAAAGAGATATGAATACAAATTTTCAAAATTGTAAAACAAGTTTGTAAAACGTCTTAGAAGTTTACTTTTTAAATTTTTTATTGAAACTCTTTATACTTTAGAAGTCTGCTTTATCAAGCTTCCAATCCAAGTGTATATTGTTTGACTTCTATTTCGAGACTAATTTGAGAAAGCAGTTTAATGTTATATATATATATATATGTAGGTCCAGAGGTATGTTCCGGGACTGTTTACGTTTTTTGAAATGTACAGTCCTGGAATATAACGCATATATATGTAATCAGATTCAAAAAAACTGTCCCGAAAAATGCCGTAGGACATCAATTTTTTCCAGGACAGTCCTGGAAACTGCCAAATGTCCCGGAATATACCGATATCAAAAATAAAAGTCCCGGAACATACTTCCAGACCTACATATATATATATATATATATATATATTTGATATGTCTATTATGTTTACTGTAACGTGATTGAAATATATATATACCTAATTAATATAGGATAATTAGACATGTGATGGAAACAAAATCTGATTATGCAAATTTTATCTTCCACGTACAAATCAATGATACTAAAAAGAAGCGTAAATTATATCCAATTTGTCTATTTACAAATTATTAATATTTAGCTGTTGATACATAAACCTATAATAAACTCTACATCGTTCTGAATGAATAATCCAATCAATGGGCGAATATAGTCATCGATTGTTGCTATTCACGGTGAGTAATTTAATTTTCCGCGGATATAGTCAATGCAGCCTTTTAGTAATTCGCGACTTCAAATGCCAAAGAATGCTCCTGATTCCGCGCAATGATACGAAATTAGATTATAGATGCGCCGAGAAACGACGCGTGCGAGATTACGGCATATTGAATTTCGCTCGATTCTTAAGGGGATCCTAAAGTGAAGGCAACTTCCTCGACGTCGGTAATGTCAACATTTCTAATCCTGTTTTCTATGTCATATATCTATGTCTGTCCTTGTCTAACGAGAGGCATCTGTCCTTGTTTCGCGTGCTGCGCCATCTCTCGCTACACGCAATGTCAACCTGAATGTGCTTTTGCACATATAAAAGTTTATTTAAACTAATCTTTTTTTCTAGGCTTTCTCATCTAATTGCACGATATTGTTCTTAAATGTTGTCCCTAGGTCATGCTGGTCTAATTTTGTGGATATTTATTGTGGAATTTTTGTACAAAGCAAATATTGTCGTCACGTATAACAAAAATTAACAAAAATATTAATTTTTTCTCGTTTTCGATATAACGTCGACCACCATGACCTAGATTTTGATGCGTACTTTAATTCTAGACAAGAATTTTGCATTTCTATAAAGCCAATTAAAAGATTAGTGCTAAGAAAAAAGCCGGTATTACAGACGGCTTTAGGATCCCCTTAACTAGGATTTAAATAGCGATACAATCACTGCGAATAGTCGCTCCGACAAGCTTCTCGAGTGAAATATCATTTTATTCGCAACGAAGAACGTGCGCAGCCCTTATGTGAAATATTGTTCGACGTGCAATAATTCGTCATGCATAAGAAAGAAAGAAAAAGAGAGAGAAATTGCAATAAATATTGAATTTTTTCTGACGGAACATGCATATGAAAGCCTTCAATTCGAGAAAGAGAGATAGAGAAGCATGTCGTCTATTTTAATACAATATCATAATGGGAAATTACTGTACGCATGTTATTCAATATTTATTTGAAAGGATTTAACGATCAACAGCGTAGTTCCGGTTTTCAAATTGTATATGTCCGAAAATTTTTGGAAAATAATTCTACATCAATTATCCAGATCATCCACGGCAGATTGTACATATATAGTTGGTCCGCCTAGCGGGATTTTAGCGGCAGTTTTGCATGTAGCGGCTCTTTGTCACAGAGACCCGAACCGTGGAATGATGCTCTACTCAGTCGCGAATTTACACGGGATTGGATTCATAGCGCGTGTACACGCGCGGATATCGCGGTGGATATTGGTTTTCGTTGCGTTATACGTCTGGCGAGTCGTTTTTCTGTTCGTGCGCGCGATCTCCGCGCGAACGGAGACACTCAATCGAGGTACTCGCGTAAGTGCCAATCGGCCCAACGTCACGTACGATTGCAACGTGTCCCGCGCCTCTGGTTCCCGCCAACAAGCTGGAGCGCGCGGCGCGTCGCGTCGCGATGGAAACGGCGAAGTCCGGCAAAAATTGAACGACAAAAAAAAGAGAGCGAATTGTTTCGAAACTGTCCTTTTGTTGATTGGAATGCCACCCCCATGCCGCGCCGAGATCGAACCGTGTAAAAAATGGAGTATTCTATTTTACTCGTGGCTCGTTGCGCATGTATGTCGGTGCTGTTTTTCAATTTACATGGCTCACAGGTCGATCGATCAGGATGAATCCATCGAATTGAACGACATGATTATTCTTGCTCATATAGCTATAATAGTATACGTCATTACGGTCATGTATCTTGAAAAAATCAATTATCTTGAAAATAAAACATTTCCGGGAAAAATGTTTCATATAAAAGTTGTAGAGTTTCGAGGGAAACAAATAATGGTAAAATCAATTTTTCTCGAAAATGTTTTATTTTCAAGATAATCGACTGTATCACTTAAAACAAAACACCCTGTAGATATATACATTTGCAAAATGTGCGAAATATATTCGCATATTTATCAATTTATTGTAAAATTACATCGTTTAACTATGCAATGATCATTTGAACACTGTTTCACATAAAGCATTAAATTACTGAATTATTTCCACAGCATTCATAATGGGCGCAAACCGCAATATTATCACTGATGTTTGTATAAACAATATGGTTAATTATTAAACAGAACTATAACATGTATTATTCTTTAGAACTTAATTGAACGGCTAATCGACGTCATTAATAATCCGAAACGCACCAGACAAAATTGCATCCAAGACTAGAAGGGCGAGGTCATTTTTTTCTCTATGTGAAAAAAAATAATCCCGCAAAAAATACACGTTGTAATATCTACACGCCGGATCCGCGCTTTTACCTTTCCGCGACGTCATCCTTATCCACTTACCTGAGTGCACACCTGACGGCGACGTCACAAAAAGCTCCACGTCTTTTTACCTGGCTGCTGAAAATTGCGCTTTAATGGCGATACCGGCACGTTGCTGGCTGCAGTTGACGGTTAAAATTACCTTCGGATCGGCGATGCACTCGGTGGCGGGATCGCCGAGCTCTCGCCCATCAACGTTATCACTTTATCTCCGATCCTGCAGGTGGTCTGGCGTCTGCCTTAACCGTGGGCGTTACGAAAAAAAAAGAACAAAACAAAAAAAGACACAAAGGAAAAAAACGGACTACATCTTCTAGAAGCGCGTACAACGAAGTTGGGCTTCTCATGCGCGCGGCGCCTTCCGTTTTTACGCAAAAGTTATCGAAGATTATAAATCACGATGCAGACGCGCGCGCGGCGTTTTCTATAAGTTTCTGCCGCGTTATGATTGATAAGGCAACTTTTGGCGAGTTCGCTGTATAATACGCGGAAGTTAAGATACCATATGCACTTTAGTTTCGACGTTTTTTTATTGCGCCGTCCGAAAGTGCGTTTCTCGCGAACTCGCCGCGTGAAAGTAGAACGCACTTGCGCGGAATAAACGCGATAAATTAATACGATTGCGTAACAAACTGTCTCATTTTAATCTTTCGCTCATCTCGAACAAATTGCATAACGTCTCGGACTACGATATTTTTATATTTTTCAGTCTGTTGGAAGTAGAGCGATTTGAAGGAAAATATGCTCGGAATTAACTGCGAGTCTCTGTGAAAATTGTGATATAAAAATTTCCCTCAGATTTATCGTGCAAGTGAAACGTGCACGTTAAAACAGATACACTGGAAAAATATCAAAGCGAAAGATTCAGGCGGATAGATTGTGGGTTTAAAAACTGCGCCGACAATTCGGGCGAGCTCCAGTCATGCGTTACCATTAAGCAACGACGAGGCAGCGGCAAGCTGTCCGTTGGAAGAATACCGTTCGCTAGCGAGAGAGCGCGCGCAATGACGAATAGCGATAGCGATTACACGAGCGTGTAGGTGTAGGTGGATGTTGAAACTAACGGGAGGGAGAGGATGGAGCGTCGAACAAACGCTTCGCGCTCGCGGAGTTGGGGTCGAGGGTTTGTCTCGCGCGAAACGTTGCTAGAATGGTAGGAAGCAATTAATAACTTTGTCGTGGCAGGCAGGCAGGCAGGCAGGCAGACCTGTAGGCAAGAGGGAAGGTTGGCAGGCAGGCAGGTAGGCAGGCAGGCAAGCATGGTAGCTAAAGCCACGTTGCAATAATTACGACGTCACGCCTCCTGCCCAATCTAATTAACTAATGCAACTCCTTCCCCTTTCTCTCTCTCTCTCTCTCTCTCTCTCTCTCTCTCTCTCTCTCTCTCTCTCTCTCTCTCTCTCTCTCTCTCTCTCTCCCTCCCTCCCTCCCTCCCTCCCTCTTTCCCTCTATCTCTATCTCGAACTCGCTTCTTTCTAGCTCCCTATCTTCTCGCGTTTTCCCTTGTTTCCTTAGGCATTTTTGCAAATTCATCCCAACTTGTAAATATCGCCAATCAATGATCGAAAAAGGCTCTTGAACCTTCAACGCGCATAGAAGATATTGTTATTAAGAATGGTGTTGGAATGATTGATTGTATACGACAGCTGTGTATAGCAAGTTTATAATTTTAAGATTTAATAAATGAAGGAACGACTTATCATTGGATTATTGTAGGGAAACTAATTGCACGAGTAATTGATAGTAACTAAATCTGACAAATTGCGCGTTTCAGTTCACCGAGGGGCAGCCGAAGGTTATATCGAAATTTCAACGTTCAGATTCACTTTATCGACCAGAGGTAAATTTTATACGGCTCGTAATACATTCGGGAAATTTTCGCAGGCACATAAGGCGCGAGATATTTCATCGTTGTGACGCGAAGCATTTGCGGATTGCCGAGCCGTGAACGCTCTCACCTGAGTCTGAGTTTTTATTTACGATCGACCCTCCGGACGTTTCCAAATGTGGCACTAAAACTTAGAAGAAAATAGCCGCGCATTTAGCGGTAAACACGCGCGACGCGGAATATGGCCCATTGTGTCCACTGGATAAACATTATACGGCTGTCTTTACGATGCAACGCATCAGTAGCAGCGACACTCCGCGAGAAAAGCTCTCTAAAATCGTCTTCAACGTATAACATTCAGAGATGGCGCGATCACATTCACACGCCAGGTATATATCCAGGTGACATTTAATCGACACATATACATAGTGCAACTTCCCTAAAGTGACAATCGATTAAATGTGTCCAGACGTATGTACATACGTCTAGCAATAGCCGGCGAACACGATGGATAAATGGTTCACGTGCTAAACTAGATAAATCTGTTTTTATTGAGAATGTTGTTCAAGACAGATCCTATTTTATATTAGACTTGCCAGACAAACGCTTCGCCTTTAGCAAAATTATAATTTAATATCAAGTTTTTCCTATTTTTTATTGATCTATTAAGTGTATAACCAAGACAAAAATAAAAGTTCGTTAATGAAATGTATTGGATTATTGATTAAAAATAAAATTTGGATTATTTACAAACGAAACATATATACCAAACAAATTATTGTTTCCTTTAAATATAAAAAGTTCTTCGTTCTTTTTCTATCTCTAACATATTTGTGAAATTGTTGTAAAATTGTTACAACGGGAAAAAATCCTAACAAAGCTTGATAATTCAACTTTTGGAATCGCAAAATATATGTATTTTCACTTTGTAAATCGATGCATCATAATTCACGGATTGCCTCCATTGCCATTATTAAATTCGATCATACTCTTATCCCACAATCGAAATTGGAAGTTATTTTGCACAGCCGCGGCAAGTATTGCTTTCAACACATCAGCACAGGAAATTAAATTAAAAAAGTTAAATTGTTGATTAACCTAATAAACGAAATTGCTCCTGCTATAAGTCTCATATAAACGGACGCTTTTCATTTTCCGCGTCACTGAATAATAAAAATGGTAATAATAACGCTCACAAAAATTAATATTCTGAAAATAAAGCCATAAAAAATATGTGCAATAATTAAATAAAAATTGCACACAATTTAGACTTTATTTATGTGATTTACAATTCTTTGCAAATTTAGAAAAATGTAAAATTTACTTATATATAAAAAATCTCAGTTCCAGAGAGAGAGAGAGAGATAGTAAAAAGTAAAAAATAAAAACACAATACATTTGTAAGTTTAAAGTAACAAAAAAGTAACAAATATAGGCTGTACTTCCGAAAACGTCCATGCTCAGATTTAGGTGAAACTTTGTGAATAAGTTCCTTTTAGATAGAAAACACATGTACCAAAAGGATTTTTTGCGACTCCAAAGTTTAGCAGCTTTTTTAACATTTTTAACTTACTGTCTCCGCACACACACATTTTCCACGCGAAACAAACCAAAACAGCTCTCAAGTAATGTAAACAACTATAAAATCATACACAAAGTACAAATATATTAGTTTATATACTCTGCTGTATACTCTGCTTTACCGAAAAAAGTGGAGCCCCCCGCAGGGGGGCGAAACCTACTGCCTCCACGCATACACTGTCCACGCGAAACGAGGTGCCACATAGGTTCGTGGCGCGCTTTACAAGCTCGTTTAAGTAGAGGTGGTATTTCACCTCTACTTCTCACCTGACAGAGGAAGTTTCACCAATGATGTTTTTATTTGTTTTGTATATAAACTAATATATTTGTACTTTGTGTATGATTTTATGGTTGTTTACATTACTTGAGAGCTGTTTTGGTTTGTTTCGCGTAGAAAATGTATGTGCAGAGGCAGTAAGTTAAAAATGTTAAAAAAATTGCTAAACTTTGGAGTCGCAAAAAATCCTTTTAGTATATGTGTTTTCTATTTAAAAGGAACCTATTCACAAAGTTTTATCTAAATCTGAGCATGGACGTTTTCGGAAGTTTCGCCCAAATATATATACACAATGTGAAAAAGAGTGGAAACGGGTATTATTCTCTCTTAACCGTACGCGAGATCGTCAGTTACTCGAGGTAAATCTTGATTAAACTCCGGTCGGACAGAAAGTGGAGAATAACGGAGGGATGAAAGATTCTTTAGTCGACAGATTTACCTCGTCGCGTGGAGATCAGTGAATTCCAAAGCGCCAAGTGTTTCAAGTGCTTCGAAAGTTTCCTCTTTATCTCCCCACATTCTCGGTCGGTGACCATCCTCTTTCGCTCTTCTTTCATCCCCGTCATGGCCGATGGCCGACGCGACGAGTAAAAAACGAAAGAGAAAAAAAGAATTAAAAGAAACGCTCGTAGCAATGCGGTGAATGTATTACATGTCATAGTGTCCGATTCGTCGAACAATGTTGTCGTGAAAATCGCAGAGATTTTCTTCATCAATCGAGGAAAAGAAGAAAAATTTTATCCCCGTTACGTGACCTATCTACGGCATCTGGCTCGATTCTCTCTTCGTCTATTCATTAATTCCCGAGATGAAGTTATTTGTGCGCCTGGTTCCTTACATAGTCTACAAATAAATGGCAAAAGAGCGAAATGGAGAGAAAGAGAGAAAGAGAGAGAAATAGAAGGAAGGGAGCAAAAGGACAAAGAAAGAGAAAGAAAAAGAGAGAGAGTGAGAGACCCGTGACCTCGTTTCAGCGAATACGAACGGCGAATGGTGATCCCTTGTTTGTGCACGCAAATCGCCGGCGAATCCAGTTTAATGGGAAAAAACGGTAGCGACGAACTTTCTCCCTTTTGCGAAATAATCGACGTTTGTTAATTGAAAAACCAGTATCGTCGTTAGACCGATGCAAATACGTTAAATCAATCCGTTCGGTAAAATATGTGCGAGTTCCTGCAATGGCGTCATCTCTCACGATGCCTTGCTCGCCTCGCTACTTTTTCCTGAAATATACCGTGACCAGATACGCAGTTTTTATTGGTCGACCGAGAGGTTTATGTGCCTCCGTTCTGGCGCATAAATTTCTATTCCCAGTTGAAAGTTCGAGCTTATTTCGCGCGATGGAGAAGGCGTCAATGGCATCCCGGCGTTATACGACAGTCTGGGAAAGGCAATAAGACCGCCGCGCGCGCGCCGGCTCTCGGCGATTGCTTCATTTCCGTAAAGAGGCAGGCTATCTGTACTTCCGTTTCCATCGAAACTTGGGCGGTACTATGTATATATATCGATCGTGTGGTAACGGGCGCGACGCACACTTTTTCACGCTACGTCGACAATCGTCTCTCCAAAATCTGACAGCGATCCACTATAAGTACGCGAATGTATCCTGTATCGTTTTCGCATTACGCAAGACGGATCAAATAAATCTTGCCACGTATGGGATGTAATTGAAAGTGCGATGAAGACGAAAATCAATGGAAATGATTTTATTACTTTATTATTTAACGCATTTTCTCGGCCACTATAGCGAACTTTTGATTTTTGAAATGTGTAAACGCAGTGCTTGAAACGTTTATCCGTTACTTTCGCGAAACCAAATGCATAGGTCAGTACTCTCCCTTTTCAGGTCACGCCTGACGCCATGAAAAATAGACGAGAGAAACCGGATCTTATAGATAGCTAAAAACGCGTTGATATACTGAAAATCCCATCTATAGTCGGTCGCATAGAGCGGGTCACTCGTATATGTATATGTACATGTATAGGCCAATATATGTATACGTATGTATAATACATGTACGTACATGCACATTTGTCGTGTACGGAACAATATACAGGCCACGAAAAAAAATGCATGACCCGGGCATTTTTTAAATCATTTTCCGACGGACACCGTTGCGTCACCACGCAATGCGATGCGACATACTGGAAACGCAATAGACCAAACACGATGTATCGCGCGGCTATACCTAACATTTGTGTGTAACAAACAACGCACGTAGATATCGGTATAGCGTAAAATAAACCAAAGGGCGGCTAACAGGCGAAAAAAATTAAATTTGCTACGCGATGTAGCTGCGACCGATCTCTTTTTACCAGCCGTTTGGCTGGTAACGGCAGCGGCTCGATTAACACACGTATCAAACGCACGCTTCTCGACACGCATGCAGGATTTTCGTTTCGCCCAACTGTTCGCCCGCACACGGCCGTATGACACAGCAAATTAATTAAAACAAATACCAACATTCTGTTGCGAAAGTCTGCTGTAACAAGAGGGATCGCGTGCGTGGGCTCGAGTGGAGGGACGGAAGTGGTATAGAACAAATCTCGACACTTTCAAACGTATCAGTGAAACCGGTCGAAATTGCTATTAAAAAAATTGAATTATTAATTAAACGGAAATTAAAGTCTCAGATAAATCCAACAAAAATTATTCGAGTATTTTAACCGCGCTCAGGAATTTTCCGACTGAGTTAGTTATCAGTTCGTCTTAAATAACAAACTTCTCGTTCGTTGACGATGTAAAACTCCGAGTGTTTTACAAATATCTCTCTCTCTCTCTCTCTCTCTCTGTACTTACCTGTCTCCATACTTTACATACGCGCGAAAAATTAACAATACACTGAGCTGTAATTTCAAAAGTTCGTTCACTCAAAAACTGCCCTCAGGCGCTAATGAAAAACACGAGGCAAATTCACAAAGTTACATCGAGCTTGCATTGATACGATCGCTTGCGAGAGACGCGTAATGTACGTGCTCGCGACGGCGAGAAAACTTCTGGGATGGGAATGGACGTCAAAGGCGCCCGCATGTTTACGTGATCAAACTCGTTTGTTTCACCGTGCGCACACGTAACATACGCGGCGATTACGTCGCGACTTTTCGACTTCAAAGAGCGTATACACGCGTTCGTATATACTATATTGAATTCGATACAAGGTGGTTATTTAAATTGCGGCTGCCACGAGGGCAAACGAGGGTCCCTTTGATTATGTGATAACGATCGCGCCCCGAAAAAAAACACTTTCGAACGAGTAAAATCAGTGAATTATAAGGAATCCCGCTTGGCGAGAAACTTTTCCAACGACTTTGGCGAAGAGTGGGTCACAGGTATGCCAAAGTATTCTTCCTCGGTACTGGAAAGGACTTAATGGTCAAAGCCGGCGCCAAGTTTTTCATCCCGTTCGCCTGCCTGCCTCGCTAAAGAGAAAAGCAAGAGAGTGAGAGAGAGAGAACAAGAGCAGATCTAGATTTTTGTTATTCTTATTCCCGTGACACGCCGGGGTGCCAGCAGACTGTTAATTCACGTTTAAAAAGTTCCACGGCGACGCTGCGGCTCGCAGCGGAGCCACGACACGTACGAATAATAAAATAAAACGTGTTATCATAAAACCCAGTCCAATCTAGTTAGAGACATCTCAATGTTTTTTTCACGATGCAGTTAATGCAGCCGGGAGAGCAAATTTGCATCGGATAAAACACGCTCGTATGTGTAAGTCCCGAGTAATTTGTTGCACCCGACAAAAATCCTTCGCGGCGTAACGAGCATCAAAAAACCGTTATTAATTTTGTTATCATACGCCGGATGTCTATCACGTACACTTTGCAGGAGCATTAGGTCCTTTATCAACCGTGTACGACGGCCTTTGTATACGTTGCGCGCTTAATCATAGCTGTATACACTATCTTGCACGTGCTTTGAAACTAGTTAAACGCAAATCGCTAATGTACACGCCGAGGGACACGCGAACGAATATCCCACCCGGGGGACTTCGTATCGACTGCTGTCATTATATTAATTGATTGGACGATTAGTCAAACCTTACCCCGGGTGATCACTTGCGTTCACAGGACACGGTGACTAATTAATTATAAAATCAATGCCACTCGTATGATAATAGGCAATGTGATCTTGGCCAGACATGACAAACCGGTGAATGCATTTCACATAAATGAAATAATCTCATCTAATTATACACAGATATATACGCAAGCGAGTAATCGTCAAAGCCATTAAAAATTACGTTTGAAATTCTCGCGCTTTCAAAGATGCACGAACGTTCCGCACGGTTTTACTAATTCAAATTTACGTTACGTCGTCTTTAATAACACGGTCTAAGAAAAACGCGCGATCTCTTCTTTGGAAGGATTTATCTGCGATATTACATCGGGCATGTAATTGTAAGGAGGTAAAAGTATTCCTGTAAATTGAAGCCTTTATCGATTCGAGGAGAGAATGGAGCGAGAAAAGAAAGAGTATAGCGACAAAAAGGAAGCGAGAAAAATCGACAGAGACGACGGAAAGAAAGACACGCGGTTGAAAAAGGAAAGAAGAGGCACGGCGGAAAAGTGGTCGGATACAAGAGCACGAAATGTATGAATTTCCCATGCCCAGCTTTATTTCTCCCTGATCTCTCTTTTTCCGGCCGGGCACATTAACGCGGCGCAAACTAAGAGACATCGCTTCCGCACCGTCCTGCCCTAGAGATTAATAACTTCCCTCTCGTTTACGCAGTCAGGAAACTTTCCGAAATATCCCGCTGCCGCGACGTGGTGGCCCGTTTAATGCCCGAAAAATTGAAATAACCATAAAATCAGCGTAAGAATATCAAATTACCTGGAATTCTTAAAATCATTCGAAAATTATTTTAAGTGCTCGAAAGTGTAATTAAAATATTACTCCTTTTTTTAAATAATTTCAATTATACGTTACTAACTTTTCTACATACATTATTAAATCTTACAACGTGACTAAATAAATGACCGTCTTATTTTCCATCTCTTAAATCTTCTTAGAACTTTATTTTGCAGAAATCTCGGGTTTTTTGACAGAGTAGAAGATATGAGCGCGAGTCCACCGAACGGTAATTTACGACTTCACATATTGATCCACGATGCGCGTAAGTCGATAACCGATAAACCGAGACACGCTAGTCGAACTAATGCACTTCTCCAATCCGTCCCGAGGAAACGGTAATTCGACTCCGGAAGGTTTGCACGAAATCTCACGCGACTTAAAAACTTCTCCGCCACTTCATGTGCAATCAACTTCAGCCAAGTTCATTCCTCAAAGCGAACAAAACGCGCATACAGAGAGCGCGCGCTTTACGTAAATCGCAAGCACTGACGCAGGTTAATTTCTAACTTATCCTCGCCGCCGCATCTGCTTATCTTGAAAGCGCAAATTGTACCGTAAACATTATTTAATAAATAATTCGCTAACTACTGTATAATTCTGGCTTATCCACCATAGTTCGCAATTCAACTCATCTCCATTTATATATATATATATATATTCGATATATATATCATCATACTATTATATAAAACCCGACTGTTTGTCTGTCCGTCCGTCCGTCCGTCCGTCTGTCCGCGAACTACTTATTCGTTAGTGGACCAAATTTTTACCAAGGCAACATGAAATAGGGGTAGAATTTCCCGGGGAGTGCCATAAAGTGTATAGTTTTTTGCTACCGATTTTCTGAAGAAACCGATTTTTTTAATTTTTTTAATTTTTTGGGAAATAATCGACCGAATCTCAAAGAATTATATATGAAACAGTGGTAGAATTTTCCGACGAGTGCTATAAAATGTATAATTTTTTGTTACCGATCTTTTTGGAAACTGACACGGAAATTTTTTCAATTTTTCGGGAATTAATTGACCGAATCTTAAAGAATTGTATATGAAGTAAGGGTAGAATTTTACGGGGAACGCCATGATGTGTATAGTTTTTGTTACCAATCTTTCTGAAAACCGGTTTTTTTTATGTTTCTAATTTTTCGGGAAATAATTGATTGAATCTCAAAGAATTGTATTTATATGAAGTAGGGGTAGAATTTCCCGGGGAGTGCTATAAAGTGTACTATTTTTTGTTACCGATCTTTTTGGAAACCGGTTCCGAATAACCGAATCTCAAAAAATTGTACATAAAGTAGGGGTTGAATTTTCCGGGAAGTGCTATAAAATATATAATTTTTTGTTACCGATTTTTTTGGAAACCAGTATCAAAAGTTTGACGATTTTTTCAGGAAATAATCAAATTTTAAAAAATTGTATATAAAACGGGTAAAATTTCCCGAGAAGTGCTATAAACTGTATATTTTTTTGTTACCAATTTTTTGGGAACCGGTATCTTTTTGGAAATCGGTTTAATTGAAAGTAGTATTTTTCAATTTACAGCATTTTAGAGAGAAAAAGAGAGAAAGAGAGAGAAAGGTAAAGGGAGAGGGAGAAAGAGTGGAAAAGAGAGAGAAAGAGGGAGAGGAAGAGAGGGAGAGGGAGAGAGAGAGGAAGAGGGAGAGGGAGAGGGAAAAGAAGAGGGAAAGGAAGAAGGAGAGGGAAAGGGAGAAGAAGAGGGAGAGGGAGAAGGAGAGAAAGAGAGAGAGAGAGAAGGAGAGAGGGGGATGGCTTTGTCTATGTTAAATGATTTAAGAATATTTGCAGCAATCTGGTTAAAAATTTTATATTCGCGCGGGCAAAAAAGCTAGTATATATATATAATGAATTAAATATAAGAATAATATAAAATGCTCAGTTATTTTTTTTATTTTGCTCAGTTAATTAAAAAATATTAAATAAAAATAAAATCAATCCTCAATAGATTTTAATGATAATGCTAAGTTGGAAAATGCAAATGCAAAATAAATAAATTTATTTTGTTATGGAAATAATGCACAGTTAATAAATCTGATTTGCATTGTTATTTGCCCAATAGTTACGTTTATTATTACTCTAGTTACTCGAAAAAATAAGAACTGAATGCAATAATAAGTTTGGTCGACCGCGCGATTTTATTATCCAACGAATGTTCTTCATAAAACAAAATAACAATACAATTAACTTACAGAAAGACACGGATAATTTAACCGGGGCATATGATATAATAATAGAACATTTAACGTCGATCGTGATCAGTGTGCCTTTGTCACTCGTTGGTTGCTGACATGCTTCTCCCTCGTATAGCATTCTTTCTTGGTTAATTTAAAATGTCAATTCCACCGCTTTACAAATCGTTCGAAGATAACCAAGAAGCAAACTGCATATACTGTAAGTGGCAGTTGTTGATAACCTAACCAAATATGACATTCGCACAACCAAAGATCAAAAACAACTATTACACGATCTCGATCGACTTCAATTGAGTCAAAGCACTGAAATTTTCAACAAAACTGCCGAATTGTTTGTTGCGAAATGGGAAAAAGTGAGCACCGCATTTACAAATTATTTTAGCGTATTTCAATGGTAAAGTGGAGGTTTATAATAGTCCTGAAATATTACATTGGAACAATGGACTACGGCTCATGCTTGGGCGAAGACGGATTTTCATATGGCAGTCAGCGAAAATAGAGGACGCACATTGTATACAATTCCAGCAGACCCAAAAATTAATATAATTGGACCAGATGAGGAATGGAACACCTTTGACGAATTTAAGTCAAAGACAATGTGACTTTTTCGATTCCTTTCACGAAACACAATTGGCTCCAAAGAAAATGTGATTGCAGCGATTTTTTTAAGCTTTATATGTGTCAACACATTCTTGGTATTTTACTTCGTATGAGGTTCGTGATCGCACCGGATGAAGCAAAGGCTATACCATTGAGTCAAAAGCGAAAACGTAGTCGTCCTGCTCGAGCAAAAGCAGCGTTATAATTATTCAATAATATGACACGATGTTGACTATTTATTGTAATTTGTTACTTTTTTAAAAAATATCTGAGCAAAATATGATTTTTTGTCAAGAAATATTAAATGTTTAACCTATCAAAAAAATAACAATTGGCCTTGCGGATACATATAAATTGCTATAAAGTTTAATTATTCTACTGATAAATAATTCGATTTAACTGAGCACTATAGAAAATATAACTTGAGCAGAAAAAACATTTACTGAGCTAAAATAAGTTTAACTGAGCATTTAAATAACACCCTTAAATATATTACGCACAACTTCGTAAAAAAACTATACGGCAACGTTACGTTGTAGGGATGCGATCTCTCTATGAAAAATAGAAGGGATTTTTTTTTATAAGTGACGTTTGCGTAGATAACACGGAGGCCAAAATTCTCCGGCGGAATTATTCATTAGGAGACACCAGAAAATGTGAAAAACGCGTCGACTTGTGCTATGTGTGGCTTACGCTTTCTCTTTAATTAAAAACGTACAGTAATATAACTCTCTTTTACGGTGATGACAATCGCGATATTTTAATTTACTGTTGTTTGTGTCTTGTATCCGAGAACTGTGAAACAAAGCAAAAGCAAAGCAGCATTCTAAATTTTCAATTTATTAAATTATATTGCTTAATTTTGTAACTGCGTGTACGATCTGCACGATCACTGCAAATCCAAATGTGCCATTCCCACACATTAAAGTGTGCAAAATCGTGTAGTCATTTTTTATATATTTGTACGTGTTATTTTTTTGAAAAATGTGTAAAAATAACACGCGTACAAATGTGTAAAAAGTGACTACCACGATTTTACACACTTAAATCTGTAAAAATAACACACTTGGATTTATGGTGATAGTATTTAATTTCTCTTGTTAATCATAAAATTTACGACGAAAAAAATTGACGAATTAGTATGCAAAAGTAGTCGCTTTCGTTGCATGTAAAGATACTCATCGCGCAACTGTACTGGATTTACAAATGTGTCTTATCGATTATTCGTTACCGCGTGTTAAAAAGCGCAGTCAGATAATTTGCGAAGTGTACGTTCCGTCGTTTGGCCTAACTCGTATAATGCAAATTAGTCTCTACTTTTTTGAAAGACTACTCATTTAAGTTAACAATGAGCAATTACGTGCAAAAGATTCAAAACCGGCTCATTTCAACTCACCAAAACTACATCGTAATTAAGTAATAACAATAACGCCATTCTAATAATAATTGCGACAAGAATGTGAAATACTACCAAAAGTTAGCCGTAAAAGTATTGACTACATCATATAAGCAGATAAAATCAGAAATAGAAATCTGCAGGATAATAAATTTCTAATGTATAGTTATTTAACGATAAAACTACCAACGATTAATATATCGTTAAATAAGTATTATATATTAAAAATTTATTACCCCGCAAAGATTACTATTTCTAATTTTATTTGCCCATGATATTGTCAATACATTTACGAATGCATAATTTTTCCAGAATATCTCAACGAATAATTATAATGTATCAAAATTATATAGTATCAAACATGCACAGCTGAAATGAAGTTCACGGTACACTCATTACTGCAAAACATCGTTCATTCATTTAACGATCGCGTTGTATGTACGACTAGCTTTGTGCCGCTTCGCGCGGGCTCAAAAGCTTTTCCTTCTTTCCCCGAATAGTAATATTTCCCCCCAAAAATAATTTTTTTTGAAAAAGGGACCATTTTTAAACAATTTTGTATGGGGGCCCTTTGTCCCCGAGCTCAAACCCCTTCTCAAAACTCTCTACGTTTACTACTTTAAGTTAGAGTATTATGAGATAGTATACCAAATTTGATTGTTCTAATTTGAAAACTGTAGATTTGCATAGCGGACAAACACATACATACATACATTCATTTTTATACATATATAGATATTTTTTACAAAATACACACTAACAAAAATTATTACATGTTACAATTATTACCTTTTGTATTGAATATTTAACAGTAAGATTTATTTCTTTTTGCTATCCCAAGCAATCGCTTCGCAGTCTAGTATAAAATTCTTAACCAGATTGCTGCAACTATTCTTAAATCATTTAACATAGACAAAGCCATCCCCCCCTTTCTCTCTCTCTCTCTCTCTCTCTCTCTCTCTCTTTCTCTCTTTCTCTCTAAAATGCTGTAAATTGAAAAATACTACTTTCAATTAAACCAATTTCCAAAAAGATACCGGTTCCCAAAAAAATCGGTAACGGAAAAATATACAGTTTATAGCACTTCCCGGGAAATTTTACCAATTTTATAAACAATTCTTTAAAATTCGATTAATTATTTTCCAAAAAATTCGTCAAACTTTTGATACCGGTTTCTAAAAAAATTGGTAACAAAAAATTATATATTTTATAGCACTTCCCGGAAAATTCAACCCCTACTTTATGTACAATTTTTTGAGATTCAGTCATTCGGAACCGGTTTCCAAAAAAATCGGTAACGAAAAATTATACATTTTATAGCACTCGTCGGAAAATTCTACCCCTGTTTCATGTGTAATTCTTTAAGATTCGGTCAGTTATTTTCCAAAAAATTTGAAAAAATTAGAAAAACCGGTTTCCAGAAAATCGGTAACGAAAAACTATACACATCATGGCACTTCCCGGGAAATTCTACCCCTGTTTCATATTACATATTTTTGGTAAAAATTCGGTCCAATTAATTTCCGAAAAATTGGAAAAATTTCTAATACCGGCTTCCAAAAAGATCGGTAACGAAAAATTATACACTATATAGCACTCGTCGGAAAATTCTACCCCTGTTTTCATATATAATTCTTTGAGATTCGGTCGATTATTTCCCAAAAAATTAAAAAAATCGGTTTCCAGAAAATCGGTAGCAATAAACTATACACTTTATGGCACTCCCCGGGAAATTCTACCCCTATTTCATGTACCCTTGATAAAAATTCGGTCCACTAACGAATGAGTAGTTTGCGGACAGACGGACGGACGGACAGACAAACATAGTCGGGTTTTATATAATAGTATGATGATGATATTAATTAATTTTTTTTACAATGGCTTTAGCTCTTTAACTCTGTACTAACTGTTCAATACTGTGAAGTTTGTTTGTTGCATCAGCCTGGATGATATAACCTAATGGCTATTTGCTTATGTAATGGAGTTATATCATGACAATGGCCATGCGATAAATGAAAAGCATCGATGTGGAGGGAAAAAAATGCAAAGCAACGGCGCGGCGGTCGGGCTCCCGACACGATGATGAAAAGATCGCTGCTGGACCATGGGACAACACTGTCCGACACTGTCCATAATACAGTATCGCGTTCAAGAGCACCACTTTACGGTAAATTTTGCCTCGCTTGCCGTTTAGAAATAGCCGCCGTGGAACGACGAAAATGGCGTTCTATTGATGATACCGAATATCCGAATTCCGAATTCGTGAAATTTTTGTATCGAAAATTGCTATGCTCGGAATTTTTCAAATCACTGACAAATTTTATCAGGAAGGTAGAAGTGCAGGGAGAAAGGTGGAAAGAGAGAGAGAAGAGAGAAAACTGAATCTATTGTCTCTCGATGCACAATTAAATGTAATATTAAAAGCTCTTGTATTACGTATGTGTGAAAAACTTTGCATCAGAAAAAAATCTAAAACACACGACGAGATCGTAGGAAATTTCTAATCGAGAAGCAATCTGCGTGGAGAGTGTGGAGAGTCGCGAGAGAACAATTTGACCGCCACCCTTATACATAATGAAGTTACGTGGAGGGAGAAGAAAAAAAGCGAGCACGTACACGGACCGGGCCTGCTGCTCCGCCTGCTTCGCTCGCACGTGAATTCCGGGAAAGACGCGTGTTACTTACTGCATGCGGGCCCGCTGAATAATGAAACGATCCCCGAGTCCGAGAGAGCGTGTGCTCGTCGATTTCGCGTATCACGCCGGCCGCTTGTGCTCCGTTCTTTGAATCGCAGCAGCAGCAGCAGCGCGCGACTATACTCTCCTGTCGTTAACGCTCGACGATTGCCGGCCGACCTTTCACGGAATCTAAAACTATTCGCGTGTCTCTTTTTAAACCTCTCTCTCCCCCCTTCCACCGATGCAAATTAATTCTAGAGACGTGCGCAAAGTTTCGCGAATTCCGGCGTAATTAACCGTAAAATGCACGTGCGGGCTTTACTCGATCTCAATGAATAAATCTTTACGCCGTCTCTAATTCGCACCTTTTAAGTGAATGAATTAAAAGCCTTCTACCGTTTCCTCTAATCGTATTCAATAGCAAAAAGACATCGTGGAGATAATCAAGAAAAAACTTGGATAAAGTTTAACGTTAAGAGATAATTGTTGAATATCGTTGAATGAGATATTGCTTAATTAATGTAGCAATATTGTTATTTAATTCTTATATCGAGAAGAATAATCATAAGAATTAAATATTATCTTATATCAAAGATACAAGAATTAAATATATATAATTAAAGAATGTCGTTAATTAAGCGTTACTGGCGGAATTTTTGAAAGCCCGAGTTATACTCAGGCAGTGCTTTATTCTCGGCTTTATTTTATATTACCGTGGTGCACGCACTCGTGTTAACTTGAGTATGAAAAATAATTATACTAATAAAGTTATCTGTACATCTCTGTGTTGAGTATAAGTATGCCGGACGAACGGCACGTCAGGAATGTTTACTCTGTTATCAATTATCAACAATGTATAAAAGGACGTGCAATATTTGATGAGTGTCTCGATGAGTGCATTATTATAAAAAAGTGCACATTAATTTTTTAAATATTCTTTTTAACCTGATCTTTTGCTTTTTTGTTTTTAAAAGTGAAGTTATTTTTTATTAATATATAATATTATATATATTAAATTATTAATTTTGAAAGATAAAAAATAATTTTTCTTGCCATTTTGTGTTGCAAAAAAAACCCGTGAATTAAAAGGTTAAATATAATTTTCCTCGATCTTTCAAGAAATATTTTACTTGCAAAATTATGCACACGTATACGGTCTTAACTTTAAATCGTACACAGTACATGGGAAATTCCGCATAATTACAGTGTTATCCAAAACCTACTATTATTAAATAAATGATAATCATGACGTATTAGCATTTATTAATAGCATTAATTGTTTAATTTGTTACTCATAAACGGATTGTATATTGTAACCACAATACAGACAGTCAATTAATGTTTACATCGTAGCTGTTAATTGGATCGGACCCCACGCTTACGTCAACGATCTGTATTAATGTGATTAATATTAATGATTTTCCCCAATCTACCAGTTAAGTAAATTCTCATTTCGCGGAAAGGAAGATTACGTATTCTTTTTGTAACGAGAAAGACGCAGTATCGATATTTCTGACATTTCAGACATTTTCACATAAATAAAGTGACATAAAAAGATCGTGAAAAATTACGTAGAAAATGCATCGTGCCTTAAGCACGTATTTTTAAAATAATCTCGTCATATTGCTGACAAACGATTTTTGGTGTGTATTCATAAAGGAGCGGCATTATTATTATTATAATTTGCAGTTAAATAAGGTCTTATTTCGTGGAAAAGAAGACTACGTATTTTTTTTTTGCAGCAAGAAAGATCGTAGGTATCGGTATTTCTAACATTTCAAACATTTTTACATAACATAAAGAGATCGTGAAACATTACGTAGAAAATGCATCGTGCATTTTAAGTATACGTAAAAAAATCCAAAGTAAGACATGTTTGAATTTCAAACATTTTTCTACAGAAAGTGACTGATTTTCAGACATCAGTCATCATAATGTGTTTGATATTCAAACAGCGCTATACTCAGTGATTTTTCTTCATTGCACAAAGTTCTTCAAATGTTTGATAATACTAAAGCATTAAATGTAGTAAGACGTTTATATGCAACTTACTTCGGTGATCAGTCAAACGTTTTTGTAAAAATAAGACAGTTTTCTCTTTTCAAACATTTTTGAAGCTGATTTGAAATCAAACACTTTTAGTCTTAAAAGAAATACAAATGACGCAGCAGCTAGCCTAATGCTCACAGTGACGATATTGGTGGTCGATTCCCTCAGAACACTTTTGAAGAAAGTAGTTTTATTAAAGTTTTAAGTAAACAGAATTTTGAAAATACTCATACTTATACATCCGTTTGCTTATACTTGTTTGTTTTATTAAAAAAATACTTTATAAATATACTTTTTTTATAAATATATTTACGAACACCAGAATTTCGTAATGAGCCGGCACTGGTTTCTGACATTCACCCAAGATAATTTTTGCAAAAATTATATATTTGCGCTGGTTATGACATGTAGACTATGTATAACACTTGTGATACATTAACATTAAATTAAGAAATGGTCTACCACGTAAGGCAGTTAGCTCACGATCCAGAGGTCCCGAGTTCGAATCCCACCAAGGTACTTAAGTGTTTTTTCAAATACAAAAAAATATTTATAATCATAGACTGCATCTTATATAAGAAACAAATTTAGTTAAAAAATAATAAAATTTTGAAATAAATAATTTTTTTTGTTGGGTAAATATTCGTTTTAAAGTATTATTATAATTCCTCTAAGCATTAAGAGGACTGTAATATGAAAAACGTCTTATTCTCAAACATGCTGTCTTACAGGTGTTTGATAGTCAGTTACTTATAAATGATGAAAAGTAGTCTACAAGGAAAAACAACTTATAAATCAAACACTTATTTCTTAGAGTGTATTTTTAAAATAATTTCATCATATTGACACAAACTGACGAGCGATTTCTAATATACCTATATTCATAAATGAGCGGCATTGTTATTAATATAAAAAAAATATAAAGAATATCGCACATCGAGTCGCTGTGACTGGACCAAGTATAGGATTCAATTAATTACAATTATCGTGATTTTGGACTCACCGGCCGTCGGGCGTCGCGGCGTCGTCCCGCTCGCGTCGCTCCCTGCTTCCTGCCGGAAAATGCCGTCTTTTGTCAAAGGCCCCGTTTTCCATTTCGATCGAATGATCGATTGATCCACGGGGTTGGCGGCACTCACACTCGCGCAGCAATCGTCCGACGTTTTTACTCGACATTGACACCCGACGACTAGATATTTAGTATATCGTTATACTATTTCACTAGCACTCGCGGCGGCAGTCACGTTCAAACACGGCGCAATCGCGCGGTTACTTGCGACCGATATTTCACGGCACTCCCGAAATTCACGCACGCGTAATGACGACGAAAAGACGCGATCGCCTTGAAGGAATAATTTAAGGATATAGACACGTCGATCGTGTCAATGAACCATCTATGACTAATGGAGCCGTACAGAGGTACAGCGACAGAACCGTCAAAGAACTGATGTACGGAAACTCGACGAAGAGCCCGTCGCTACGAAATGGATTAGCGCCTCGATCGAATCACCTCGTCTTTCGCGAGGTGTTTACTCCCGGTGGCAATAATCGCGGCAACAATAATCATCTCGATCGCCCGAAACTCGCACGATGATCGCCATTTTGACCAGCGCGGAGACGCGCAAACGTAACGATACCCAGATTCACCCGACGAAGCTCGGCGAAGCTGAACCGCGCGATACCGATCGCGTACTGATTTTAGACGTCGTCGCGGTTCTTCGTGAGACACTTAGCTTCAACGCAGTCGCGACACTTGTCCAAATAATCGTCACGCAACACTTGTCTCGCCTGAAATTCACTCGCGACCACGCGACGGCAGAGCCGTTCGGCGACTATATAGCGGAGGCTTCTTCTTCTTTAATCTCGTTGGCTCCTGCCTCTAACCGAGGACAATACGGCCAGCTTTTTCCCCTGTTTGATTACTAAGTCTGGTATAATGTTGAGTGGCAAGGTCTAATTGGCAATTGCTATGCAGACAGTATCAGTCGCAATACTTCAAAAAAGGTTTTTCGTTCGGGTGGAACACGTCCGAACACGTTTGAACGTGTCGTCCGTGTCTTCACGCGAAACACGTCCGAACTGGTCCGCGTACGTTGTGCGTTGTGCGAATGTATATAGCGGAGGCGTATGGTTTCACTCGCGACGGGGTTCACGCGCGAGTCGTCAGGGAGCCAATCAGCCAATGGAAACGTTCGGCGATCAGCGGAGGCGTATGGCTTCACTCGCCAAGTCGCGAAGCGAAGAAGCTCGGAGCTCGGAGCTTCGCTGGCGACTATAAAAAATCAAACAGTTCAGAACGAATCGATTAATCGGCCACAATCGTCACAATCAGTCGCGCGTCCGTCTCTTCGTCCGATGGAACATAAATTTAAGCAAACCTCGCGTGGAAACGTGACACAACCGGAGAAAATCCGTTTTCCGAGTAAGGTAAGGTATTACTCTTGGTAAGCTTGTCTCCTGTGTATTCTCCGCGCTTAACGTCGCGCGACGGCAGAACGCGGCGAGAAAACGCGAGAAAGTATCTCTGAAGGGATTCGCGCGTCGCTCGCCAGGGACGCGAGTCGCTCACAAGCCCGCCGGATACATACTTACTCGGCAAACTTCTCGACAAAAAAAAAATCTCGACATTCTCGACTTTCGACGGCAAGGCGCGACGCGTGCGGTAACGTTCATCGAAACGCGATCTTCTACAATCAAAACGATGTCCTCGTCGATCGGGAGGCGCGAGCCGATTGATACTTGATACCGCGTGCTCAGAATGGACGCACGAATACGTATGTAAGTACGTGCGTAAATTTGTTCTCACAAGAAGCCGGAGTACAATAATAGTTAATGGAGCGACGCGCGACGCGCGCGATCGACTTGTTCTCGTTCTCGAAGAGCGAGAGGCAAGAGGCGCGACACAGCACTGTATTTTACGTCACGCGCTCCCCCACTCCGATCGCCAGGAATTCCGAGAATCGTCCGCGAACCGTCCGCTTTGTTTTTTTCACAGCGGCCCGTTTCTCGGTAGGTACGTCTCGATCGTTCGCTGGCGGGGAAAGATACATTACATAATATGCTTTATTACTGCGTCGGGAGGCAAAGTCGAGAACGAATCGCACCGCGCTTCTCCCGTTTCCTCGATCGCCGAGGTGTTTTCGATCTCCAGCCAAAGCACGTATACTTAAGTATTACGGAACTTTTCCGGAATCCGATCGAAATTATTTTCGTGTTTTCTCTAGAAAACACTACAGAAATCTAAAAAATTTGATCGATATCTATTTCGAAAAGTTCCGTGATAGGTACGTGCCCTGAAATAATTAGTCGAATCGACGTCAATTTGACATCGAAGCGTCGATGAATGGTAGTTATCGAATGCAATCGTATGCAATGCTGATTGATATTTTTGTTCATCTTTAATCTAATTATTTTTATGTTAATTGAACAATTGTGAATACTTCTATTAGATTTTTATTGTTATTTGCTTTTCGATTTTGCGCATCAATTCGATATATGTAGAACTGACCGAAAGACAGAAAAGAAATCTTATAGAAATATGCATAATTGCGCAATTAATATAAAAATAATTATGCCGAGAGATCGAAGATGACAAAAATTTTAACCAATATTCGATATTAAATTCATTGGCGCATCGACATCAAATCGATTTCGATTTGACTAATTTCTTTTAGCTGAGAAATTAAATATCGAGCATATATTCATGAGAAAACGTTTCTTTTTTCTCGATGATACAATTAAGAATATTAAATGGTCACTCATCCAGGAAAGAAAGGCACGTTTATTGTGTAGCGTATACGATCGTGTTAAATTATGCCGGGGGTCTCGTCCGGATGAATAACATGGTAGTCGTGCTCTGTGCACGTCTTCTGACAACAGTGTTCAGAGATTCACTAAATCGAAGGCCCCGCGCTCAGGTGGCGCGGCAGGCCCGAGGCGCTGCGCCGTAGCGCCCCGGCGTGGCGCCGTCTCCTCCATTGTGTTTCTGTTGCTCGCAACGACAACACGCTAGCTGGTGTTTTCTAGATAATTTCGGTGTTATTCTTCATCGATGGCTAGAAGTAAGTCGAGAGATCGCTTGTCTGGAGACGGACAGCGTTCTCGGTCCCGTCGCTCTCGCAAGCGAGACCGAAAATCACGCCGTAAATCTCGCGAGACGGAACGGCACGCCCGCCGTCACGCCCGCGAGAGAACCAGAAGCAGATCACCCACTCGAGCATCCAGTCGGACATCTAGCGGTTCCTCGAGCCATCCGCGGTCACCTCCTACCAACCAGGTACTCGAGAAAATTTTCGAAAAGCTCGCACAGCAAGAAGAACGTCTCACGTCCATTGAGGTTAGGACGACCGTGTCGACCGAGCCCGACGCAGCCCAGCCTTCGGCCACGGACCCGAGCGGAGAGGGGGAGACGGTTCTTAGTAACCGGGGCCGCGAACCAGGTATGTTCCCTCAGTGACCCTCGACCCCGACCGTTGTCGGCTTCTTGGCAAAGAGGGGACATAACCGACTCCGCGCCTCTCCGCACTGCTTGACGCACAGGGTTCCCCGAGGTAACGCAGGACCGTTCTGTCTCCTTCCTGGAAGGGTCGCGAACCGCTCAGGGAGAATCAGCGACGGGTCATAACCCGCTGATGGACGAGCTGTTCGGTCCGCTGGAGAAGCCACCGCCTGACTGCCCATGGCCCTCCGCACTGCTCAACTTTGTCCAAAGCACAGCTCGCAAGGGCTTAGTAGACGAGCAGCGCACTGGACTGCTAAAACAGCACGAGGCGACGGGACACCTCGCCGTACTGGGTCCACCGAAGCTTAATAAACTCCTAACCCCGGCTCTGAAAACGGCAGCCTCGGTAGTGAAACGAGACGAACATCAAGCTTCGGCACAGGTTCAAGTGGCAGCACCCTTGAACGCTTTTGGATCTGCCATCGCGGAGCTTCTGGCACCGGAGGTAAGAGAACAGCTGCCCGAGAGCGTCAATCCAGTACTAAGACGGCTGGCAAAAGGGCTATACCTGCTCGCAGACCACCAATATCGCCTTTCTCTGGCAAGGCGAGCATTCATCAAACCGTCGCTCAGCCTCATGGGAAAAGGCGTCGCGGACGACGCTCCCATCGACGAGTGGCTCTTCGGAACTGCATTCGCGGAGGAACTGAAAGACGCCCAGGCATGCGAGAAAGCGGCGCGTGACCTCCTGAGACCCGCGCCGGTAGTAACGAAACCTAACCCGCAGCCGGCAAAACAACAGCCCGCGAAGCAGCCGGGTCAGCAGAAAAAGACTTCGGGAAAAGGGAGAGCCCCTGCCCGTCAGAACACTTCGTCGGCTCGCCGAGCAGGGGCACGCTCTACATCGAGCCGCTCCCGGAGATCCCGCTCTCGCTCCCGCTCCCGCCGACGCCGCTAGCTCCGGTAAGACTGGGGGGCCGTCTGGCCCATTTCTTCCACAACTGGAAAAAGATAACAACGGATCCCGTAGTGTTGGGGGCTATCCAGGGATACCAAATACCTTTCTCCTCTCCGCCACAGATGAGACCTTTTCTCGACGAACCAAAACTGTCCCCATCAGAGGCCGCGCACTGCGATCGAGAAATCGACCGCCTCTTGAGAAAAGGCGCCGTGGTCACTGTAGAGCCATCAGTGGATCAGTTCTTATCCCCATTTTTCCTGCGAGAAAAATCCTCAGGAGGCATGCGATTCATCCTGAACTTGAAAGAACTGAATTCATACATCTCTCCTCCTCATTTTAAGCTAGAAGACTGGAGGACAGTGGTGCGCCTGATGCTCCCCAACACAGAAATGGCCACGCTGGACATTGAGGATGCCTATCTCCATGTCCCGATCCACCCTCTTCACAGAAAATTTCTCAGATTCCAATGGCGAGGGGTGACTTACGAATTCGCGTCATTACCTTTCAGTCTTTCCACGCGCCACATATTTTTTCCAAAATCATTCGGCCAGTGGTAACATTTCTCCGCGAAGAAGGATTTGAATCCGTGGTTTACTTGGACGACTTCCTCCTCCTAGACTCGTTCAAAGCCAAGTGCCGTGCCAATGTACGGGCGTACATTAACCTCCTGTCATCCCTAGGGTTCATAATCAACTTCAGGAAATCTGAATTAGATCCAGCGAGGAAAAGGAAATACTTGGGGTTCATTTTCGACTAGGAACGGCAGTCTATCGCGATTCCCGAAACACGCAGGGAGAAACTCCTCAAAATGATAACAGGATTTGCCTCAAAATCCCATTCCACGATTCGAGACTTCGCAGCGATGATCGGCTCTCTCGTCTCTGTGTGCCCGGCCGTGCGCTACGGCCTTCTTTACACCAAAAGACTCGAAAGAGAGAAATTCTTGGCGCTATCAGAGACAAACTCCTACGCGGCGGTAATGCGTATTTCCGAGGTCCTGGAAGAGGATTTCTTATGGTGGCGCAGGACTCTGTCTAAGCCACACCAGGACAATCGCATCTGCACCTGTAGTTACGCGCTAGAAATTTTTTCGGACGCCTCTCTGTCAGGCTGGGGAGCCTCCTGTGGCCCACACAGTGCTCACGGTTGGTGGTCGGAGACAGACAGGGCCCTCCACATTAACGCGCTAGAATTGAAAGCTGCCTTCTTCGGCCTAAAATGCTTCGCCACAAGTCTCCAAAACTGCGAAATACTACTCAGAATTGACAACACCACAGCCCTGTCTTACATCAACCGCTTTGGTTCAGTACAACATCCTCTTCTCTCCTCCCTCGCCAGAGACATCTGGCAGTGGTGCGAAGAGAGGAATATCTTTCTGTTCGCTTCCTACATTGCCTCAGTCGAAAACGTTATCGCAGACAAGGAATCCAGGCGCTCGGATACCGACACAGAGTGGTCACTCTCGGACCACGCGTTCGACGACATCTCTAAGCACTTCGGCCCTTTCGACGTCGATCTCTTTGCCTCACTGCTCAACACTAAATGTGAGCGCTACGTGTCCTGGATCCCTGACCCGGGCTCCTTTGCAGTAGATGCATTCACCTTGTCCTGGAAGGAAATCTACTTCTACGCTTTCCCCCCGTTCATTTTAATCCCCCGCGTCCTGCGAAAAATCGTCGACGACGAAGCGGAGGGAACCCTGGTGGTACCATGGTGGCCCTCACAAGCCTGGTTCCCTCTTTTTCGCCGCCTGCTAATATCCGAACCAATTAGATTCGCACCTTCTGAGTTTCTTCTGTCTGCCCCTCTTAGGAAGAAACATCCAGCACACAGGACGCTTTTCCTGGGTGCAGCCAGGTTATCAGGGAGGCGTTTAGGATCCGCCAGGTACCGGAGCCCTCACTAGACGCACTACTAGCGTCGCTTGCTCCATCAACGCTGAAGCAATATACACGCCCCATACGGGCCTGGTGGTCATTCTGTCGGATACACAAGACCTCGCCATTCTTCCCAAAGGTATCAGAAGTTCTCGGCTTCCTGACAGAGGAACTTGAAAGAGCGGGCTCCTTTTCTACCCTCAATACCTCGAGATCAGCCATTTCATTGCTATCCTGCAACACAATCGGCGAAGACCCTCTCATAAAGAGATTCTGCAAGGGTGCGAGCGTCCTGAAGCCGCCACGGCCCAGATACGATCACATCTGGGATCCTGCTCCCGTTATTTCGAAACTCGGAACATTTTTTCCGCACGAAGACCTTTCCTTGGAGAGAGTCACAAAGAAACTGGCTCTTCTCCTTGCCCTAGGCTCGGGTCAACGCTGCCAAACACTAGCAGCACTTAGACGCTCACAAATTTCCATCACTGAAGAAAAAATGATCTTTACGGTCCCCGATCGCATCAAAACGTCCGCTCCAGGCCGCCGCCAACCACTCCTGATCTTTTCGCGGTTCACGGAACGCAGCAATCTCTGTATCGTTAACCTCCTGGAACATTCCCTGCGCCGCACAAAAAACTTACGGCCAGATAACTGCGACAAACTGTTCATCTCGCTCAAGCGTCCGCACAAAGCAGTAGGCGTACAGTCTATAAGCAGGTGGATTCGCGAAACGCTAAACGAATGCGGAGTGGACGGAAACTTCACCGCACACAGTACACGCCACGCCTCCACATCCTACGCGGCCAAAAAAGGCGACACTATAGATCTAATCAAAAGAGCAGCAGGTTGGTCCGCCGAAGCCCGAGCGTTCGCAAAGCTTTACAACCGTCCAATAGTAGATACACACGCCTTTGCGAATGCTGTTCTGTCAGACTAACGCCTTATATTTTACATTACTCATACTTCTTGCATTGCACAACTCCAAATGTGTTAAAAAAAAAAAAAAAAAAACCCCACTGCGGGACATAATAAACTGCATATGAAGATCCCTGACAAGATCAACTCTTTACATAAACACCAGCTACCAGATTCGCTATCCGCAACGATAGGGCAAATCATTCTTTAAACATCTACCATGTTATTCATCCGGACGAGACCCCCGGCATAATCTAAAGATTAAACGAACTTACCAAGTGAAGTTCGATCTTGATTATGCCGGGGGTCTCGTCCGGATGAACTTCCCACCCAGTAATCCCGCCACCTGGAACGGCGAGGACTCGCCCATGATTTGCCCCGGTTTTGAATAATGAAGGAGACGGCGCCACGCCGGGGCGCTACGGCGCAGCGCCTCGGGCCTGCCGCGCCACCTGAGCGCGGGGCCTTCGATTTAGTGAATCTCTGAACACTGTTGTCAGAAGACGTGCACAGAGCACGACTACCATGTTATTCATCCGGACGAGACCCCCGGCATAATCAAGATCGAACTTCACTTGGTAAGTTCGTTTAATCTTTAGATTAATATCGCGTCGAATAAACACACGGCGTTTGTTCGTTTTTTTCTTTGATCGCCGAGAGCAAAAAATGATTTTGTTGAATGAAATATCGAGTGTGTATATAATGTACTTTTCTTCTTTCTCGATGCCACACGAGAGTATTTAGCTATCATCTCGCAAAAAACACGTTCACTATTGCGTATACGATCGCGTAATAGACACTATTACGGATTAATATCGGAAACGCATTTTTCTTGGTCGCCGAGTAATCGGGCATTGTCGAACGAGTATCGGACGTTGATAGCGCGTTTCCTCTCCCTCGACAGTACGACAGTATTTGACAATCACTCGTTAATCGATGAAAGGATTATTACGTATGTCTAGCCTATCGAAATTGAAATATTGCCGGCGATTTTTTCGCGGTCCATGGAATACCGGCGCGTTTCTCGCGTTCTTCTCGCACATCGAAAATGAACACGCGGACGCACCTATATATGCGAAGGTAAATACGCGTCGGGAGTATGATGTTAAATTGCGTATACCGTGTAAATTTGCGCGCGCGATAGTAATCGATTGCGTTTTACGTGATTCACAATTTGCCGCGCGCGCGCGCGCATGTGTGTGTGCGTCGGTGTGGATAAATCGTCTTCTTAGAATTTCGAGGCGAGCAGAAATTTGGCATCGATGCGGAATAGCGACGCGCCACGGATGCAACTGGTGAGCGAATTATTTGTGATATAATTTCTCTTTTCGAATTTTATTTGATTTTTACGAGAAAGCTGGCAGCGTAACGAGCGCGTTCGAAAAACCGATCTCCAACGGAAGATTCTCATCCCTTGGGTGTCTGAGGTTTAAACTTTACACGTTTATCACGAGCTGCTCAGAGGATTGCGGCATGACGTGTCAACGGGAAAATAAAACATCGAATCTATATAATTCTGCGAGAGCCGATGCGCGTTATTTGAATGCGAAAGACTTCTCTTCTTTCTGTATATATTAATAGAATTATTTTCAAATATATTGATGTAAATGAATCAAAGAATTATAGGTAATTAAAATAATTTATTATTTAATTATTATTTCATATCTATGAAATAATAATTTTATTCCTGCAATTGTTGTGTTAGTAAACAGCAAATGATAATATATCTATCTACTTCTGTGGCGTTCGAAAAATCTAACAGCTGACGCGGGGACGTAGTCGATCGAGTTTCAATCGATTTCGCGCCTCTTTTCTCCATTTTTTTCCATTTGCGAAAAGTCACCGAGGATTAATTTGTAACCTCGGACAGCTTTAACTAATATTTATGGCAACGGCTCGTAGAGCAGCAGCCGTTTGAGGGTAAGAGCTAATGCGTTGCGTTACGCTCGATAATCCGATAAACGCGATTGCGAATCGCAATTTATGCGTCGCGTGCACGCTCGCGTTTTAACGATCACGCGCCGAAAACAAGAAGTGTCGATCAAGTCCCCCGCTTTCCCCGCGCGGCTACCGCGCGCGAACGGCTAATCACGCACCACTCTTGGAACTCACCTCAACTCGCCGTATCGCTGGTGTGAAAATTACTGTAATCGAAGCCGCGACAGAAAAAGGACTGTGTAAAGTGCCATACTTTCGGAAAATTGTTTCTTCAACGGGAAGAATTTCATACGGAACGTCGAGAGGGTGGCTGATACACGCGTTAAACACGGGCGCTTGTTGTGAATATTTATACGGCTCTTAAATTATTTATGAAGTCGTAAGCAAACGTGCCCGACGTCAAACGCTTAAATGCTTTTCTTTCACTACCCACGGAGATGAGTAAGAAATTTTCCGAGAGAATAATTGCTCTCGCGTATACGCGAGTACTACTTTATTTTTGAACCTCGTAAAATTGCAACGGCGTTACCGCGCCTGCAGGAAATCGATTTTACCGTATCACGTCGTAAACGGAACGACTCTCTTTTTACCGAGACAACATCGAAGCCCTTTGCCATTAATAAATTTACTTAGCGAATAATCGAGCGAAGATCGAGGCCGCGCCGTATATACTGTCTTCGAATATATACGGCGACTTTTGTATTCCTGGATCCGGCGTATATATTCGTGGTCATGTACATAAAGGATCCTAGGGGAAAAAATTGAAACATTACTCACGCGGCACCATTGTTCTCTCCCTTTCGTGCGTCCCCACATGCAAATGGTAGAGTTCTCCTCCGTCCGCCGGTGTATTTCAAGTTGAATTTCATGCTGAAGCGCTCTCGATGTAGCTTATCTATATTATCTGTGCCGAGAATCTCTTTCGTTCCGATAATGGACCGTCTAGTGGCACTTGATTTCAATTGACTTATCGGCACAACAAGATCATGATTTTTCTATTTGCTGAAATGATCTATCTACTTGATCGTGCTGCAGCTCACATGAGAGTAAACGGTTTACTAAGTAGTTGAATGTCTTCCCCAGATTCCATTTTATGAATGCTTATCTGTTTTAGCACAAAGCTCTGTCAAGCGAGCTGTTAAGGTAAAAGTATAATACCAATACCCGGACACTTAAGAATAGGTAAATGTACCAATGCCTAGACCCTTAAAGAAATATAAAATGGAAAATAATACGTTTGGATACCATAACTAAAATTTCAAACTACACGAAAAAGTATTTTCACCTTTGATTTTAATTCGCGTTATACTTATAAATAATAAAGGTGTCCAGGTATAAGTACATGTCTGGGTATTGGTACTCTTACCTCACTTTAGCCAGTTATTTTCGTGTAATTGTGATAATTTAGTGTACAGGTAATCCTAGAACTGTTCTTCTTCACGAACAGAATCAATTATTCTTTATTCAAAGTTTTAATTAATCAACTTCTATAAAAGTATCAAATTCTATAGAACACTTTCCATGTTTACAACGTTATATGTATAGTATAGCCAAGCTACAAAGACCATATTTGATTTGCATTAAAAACTTTGTTACTTTTATATATCTATATCGATTTGAAATTTAATTTATCTTTTAAACTAACCCCGGAAACTGTTTTATAACTCGAAACTATAACCAATTTTCTTAATTTATCCTTCAACATCTGTGATATAAAACTCTTATGGGATAGTAGGCAAAAATTGCACGTTACACATAATATATAAACTGTATAGTCTCTCTCTCGTAAAAAAGAAAAGAAAAATATGTAGCCGCGCGTAACGAGACTTTACGGTCGTATAACACGTTGATACTCGAGGTTCACGGGATACGGGATTCCGGACAGGGGAGGTAAATCGCCGATTAAACTTCGTACGTCGGTGGCAGTCTCGTCGCTTAGGGTTTAACTCGGTAATAATAACGTCGCTCGGAGTCCGGGGTCCCCGAAAGTTAACGACGATGTTACGCGTCTGCAAACGGAACGACGACGACGGACCGGACAGACTTCGCCGCGCTCGCTCGTTTTAAAATTAATCGACCGACCGATGTTCATTGGGGAACGACCGAACTTCCCGGACAACGTTCCTCGGATAGACGCTTTCGGAGAATTCCCCGGAGAGAAATGAAGGAGATACGGAGAAACGGCGCAATGTGAAACGAGCGACCGGATAGAATCGTTCAAATTTTCATCAACAATGCCGGAGAGAGAAAGAAAGAGAGATTGTCGGCGAGCGGCGTACTTTCGGAAAAGTTCGTTTTCGCTTCGCTCATCCCTTCGCTCGGTCGGATGCTGTGCGCCTTGAAGAGCGTCAAGGAGCGCACGCAACGAATCTTCATGTCCGCAGCTATCGCGTTTCCCCTTCATAACACCCCCCGAGCATTTGTCTTCATTTCTTGCGCCACTCTAAACGACGGTACGTATAGTTATGATTTAAGGCCGTAGTTCTGCGGCGAAGGTGAAGAAGAACACAGAGAGGTGTATATAGTCGCGGGTAAAGCGAGCTTTCGTCGTCGACGATCACAACGAGGACGAGGACAAGGAGTGAGCGTTGCTTACGTTTTACCGACGAATCGCGAAAACCGCGGTATAATCGGTCTCGCCCGTTGTAACGTCGCGTCAGGTGCGACGGGCAGGTAGAATGGTAATTACTAATTAGACTATCGCGTGACACGAGAGTCGGCAAAAAGTGGGAATTTTTCGATCGGCTTAGAACGTCGCCTGCGTTCCGTCTTGATAATCGTGAATTACGAACTCGCTGGGTTTTTCATTCGACCAGCCGCGACGTACAGAAATGTCGTTTATCTTACGATCTTATACAAGACCGTTGCGAGAGACGGGGTTGGCAACGCGGGGCTTACGGGAACACGATCGACCGTTTCATCCCCCGCTTGGAGATCCTTATCTCGCGGTTTTGTCTTTGAGACGGTTCCTCGCGCGTGGCGCGAGTTAGTGAGAAGGGGGGGGGGAGTGTCGTTTAGTGCACCCGGGAATCTCGTCGCCGTTATCATACTCGGGGAGAGCTGTTTACAACTTTCCAGTCACGACATGCCTTATTATCGCCGACTACCGGGTGATTCCGTATGCCGCCTATATCGCGCTCTCTGCTTCGCAGGAAAATAACAACTGGCACGTAATCCTCCGTGAATGACACCACGCCTGCTGCTACTCGAGCGTTAATAAATGCATCGTATATGCAGCGAGCGACCATTGTTAAGTCGCGACCGGCCCTCTTCCCCAGCATGCATGACGGTTGTCACCGAGAAAGAGAGCGACAGAGGTTTTACAAATTGTAAAAAAAAAGTCGGGCTCCGGCCGGGCAAGCGCGAACAAACGTGAATGAATAACTTGCTTATTAGCCAGTACTGATGATGCCATTCGCGCGCGTTTGTGCGTACTTCTTTGTTTGGTCTGAATCGATTTCACACTTCACATATCGTTGGCTGCTGTTTCATACTTATTAATAACTAAATTTTTAAAAATTTAGAAATTTAAATTAATTAATCTCTTCGTTTATATATTAATTAAATTTGTTACATACGCTTGATACGGTTATTTTCAATTATTCTTTATTAATAAGTATTAAAAAATTCGATGCAGGTTTTACTCTTTAACGATATTAAACTATGATAATAAATTTTGCAGCTATTTGTTTAATCAACCATACAATATTAATGGTTTTAAAAACAATTTGTTTATCTCTTTCATAATGTTACATTTGAATTATTTTCATTTAATTTACATACATATCTTTTGGCACAAGTAACTCGATTTAACATAAAAACAATATTACCCGCGACTCAATGATTACCCGAGGAAAGTAAATTTCCCAAGTTAAGAAATTAATGGAGATTACAAAATGTGCATCCGGATAAACGCCAAGACGAGATAGCGTGAAATAATCTTAACGTAGGTTTCGCGTCAGCAACAGCGTGATTTTTTTGCGAGTCGTCCTTAGCGCCCCAACGATTCCGCGAGAAGTGCGGTACTTAACGTAGTATTAAAGGCCCGATAACATGATGCTCGTTGGAAAGTTGTGACGCCATTAAGATAATCTCCCGCGGTAGTATTATGCAGTGCTGCAGAAGCAGAACGACAGGGTTCTGTGGGGTTGGGACGCATCGCAGGAATAGAGAAACGTAAGCAAGAGAATATAACGAGAAAAGCGAGAAAGTAACGGCGAAGAAAGTCTGATTATGAAGCGACTGAATCGCTTCTCTCATCTGAGAAAATCGCAAACGGAACGCAATTAGAAATAGAATATAAAATGACGAATTTGCACGGGTTTAATTTTTAAATCTGTATTCGCATTTTTTTAGATTGATTTATTGTACTACTTGCTGTTTTTACGGCGATAAAAAATAGATATCAAAAAAATTTAATGAAAAAAGAATGATCTTTTTTTTTAGCTATAGCTCCAATTTCTTTTAATATATTAAAGTAGCTTTAAATTTATAAGTAGAAACTTAACGAAGTGTGTAATCTAGTAAGACTTAGTTTTTCATTTTTAATTCAGCAGCGATAATGTGGGGACGTATGTTAGCGAGTAAATAAATAATACTGCGTTTTTAGCAAAAATGTGATTTTTTAATAAAAGAATTAATTATATTTTTTATAATTATATTATAAAAGTATTTAAAAAAATATTTTGGACATTTATACAATTAGATTTTATTAATTATAATTGGAGTATAATATTATATCTTACACAGTCTCATACATTATAGCTACAATTTTTCATAGCAATGTTACTGATAGGTTAATAAGCTTTTTTTATTACTGGACGTTAAAATGGCAAACAAGAGAATTAACTTATCCATTCTGCTTCAATTTGCAGTAAGACAGGTAAGAAATAAATAGAAAAAGGAACAAGGATAACGGCTTGCGTGAGAAGCGAAGTATAAGTCAGGGAAAATCGAAAAAAGATTAAATTATGCTGTTTGCAATGCAATCCTTTACATAATCCAGCAGGGTTTACTCGCGAGCAAATACTCGCAAGTTTACAAACGGCGCATTGGTGAAATATCTCGTTGGAAAGAAGAGTCAGTTTATGACGTGAGAGATTGATATAAAATTAGTTGGTTAAAAAGTTATCGCGCGCAATGTATTGTACTTAGCTCGAAAAACAAGTATTAACGGCGTGATTTAAAGTTGTAAAATTGAAGTTAAGAGAAATCTCTACTCCCGCTGGAGATTTAATGTTACTATAGAAAACACACGGGCGCGATATCGTCGCTTTATCCAGCCGAGAGAATCTCATATCGGGAATTGTTTGCTGCGGAATGAATTATAGTACGGGGTTGAGAATAATGAAAGAGATACGCGAATCGAATTATCCACGAGCGAAATCGATGCAATTAACACTTAAATGGCATTTGCTGGTTATCGCATCTGTTAAAAAGAAATTGAGATCGATTTTGCGAATTTATCTCGTGTATATATTTATACTTATGTGTTTGTGTTTGTGTATATACATACATATACGTATAAGCCATCTATTTTAAATTGGGTACATATTATATACCCTTAGATAAAAAGAAAGCGATTATAGGTATATACCGTGCATATATGAGAAAAATGTAGCCATCATCTCAGTTTACATTGGTAATTTGTATTATGTCTGTATTATATCTGTCTATATATACCATTCTTTCTGTGCCGAAGATTACTTAATTTTATAACAAGTTATTGATTTTATGAAACATTGTTCATATGTCTAAAGTGCACAATAATGTTTTAATAACAAGCGGAGACAGTTAATTAAGTATTTTAATTAGCAATCTTTTAATTAAAAATAACTTAAAATCGGACAAACGCGTTTGATCGTGTAGATGCATTAATAATGTAAGTATAATGGGTAGAATGTCAATACGATCCGAAACGCCAATGTTGGTGCATACAATCGATGCATGCATATAACATTACTGTTTCTGACGAAGCTAGTAATGATTTTAACAAGTATTTTGTTAGGAACAGTAATGTTCTGTATATGTACTATGTACGTATATGCATTATGTTGGAGCAATACATTGTTCGGAGTAATATGGAAATATCGTGTGCCGCAATTGTGTACTTACAGTGAAGGCAGCAAAATGTAATAAGCTCATTTATCGTGCATAGATTATGCATGCTTTCGAACATAACGCAGATCAAATGGTATGAATCACATAAATTATTTTTACATAAAACGTTGTCAAACGTACTGGCCATTTTATAACACAGATGTTTAAGTGAAACGTACTGCTTCGAAGAAAATCACACTTGACATGAAATATAGATCGAATTATCGAATTAGCGCGCGAATGACAGATTGTTAATCGTCAATGATTAATCAATAATTGCAGGCGTAGAATCTAATCGACTGCTATGTGATTGCTGTTTATCCTGTAGGAAAGATTGAATATCCGAATGAAGCATTAACAATACAGAACGTCAATCAAAATGGAATTACGTGGCTGCAATATGTGCAACTTTTAAAATAAACCCTAAAGCGTTGCCGATTCATTTTATTTTGTTATCGGATATTCCATATCATTTTACTTCCGTAAAATCATGAACATTTATTTGCACTCTTACGAAATAATTTATCGAAGCATGACGTGTATAATTCTCTGTTTGACTTTAACATATAATTCTCTCTTTGACATTTATTATTGTACGAAAAACGAAAATGATTTCCATCCTCAAGAGAGTTAAATAGTCAGACCAGCGAGACATCGATCGAATAACAAATCGTTCGAATCGGCCAGATGACCATAAATCGAGCTTTCCTCGTTGAGTTGACGACTCTCGACCTCAATTAGCACTCGATCTTTGTTTTTTGTTCGGCACAAAGGTGTGCCGGCTTCAAAAGAATATCATGTTTCTAACGCATACCGATAATTACATGCGCACGCCAGTCCGAGCACTTTAATGGTTTGTTGCCTGTTGAAAATTAATTATTTTACGCCAGAAGCTGGTCGTGGCGCCGTCGGTGAGTGTATCGAAATACCTGTAGGGCGGCAAGCTTAGCAGGCTGGCGGAAGGAAGTGTAGGGGACAACATGGCAGAGGCAGGTAGGGTGAGTCGGGGGTGGCGTGTAGTTGACGCTTTATCGGAAGAGCGCTTTTGTTAGAAAGTCAATACCTGTGAAGAGACCTGGGCGCTCACTTCCTGATACGCTCGCGTTAAAGAGTACACTTTAGAGCACGCATAAAGCTCGTGTGATTTTTCTGGCAGAAATGCTCTCAAAATTGTGAACGTCCTGAGATATATAAGATAACATTGAGTTCAAACGGCGTATAAGTTTAAGCGTTTAGTTATCAATTTGAGCAACCACGACCATTCGTCGTTTTTTTACGATGTAACACGGAATAAAAACGCTCGTATTGACGTGTATTAAATTATCTCGGCACGAAACATACCGCAATTGACCTTTTTCAGCGAAGTATATATGTGACGTTTCATTCTTGATATCTCAGTGACCGTTCTCAACGAAATCAAACGAATAAATCACAGCTGTCAGCCGCGAGATATTTGCCCGCTGATGCATTATGTATCTTTTGCTACCGATTCAATTTCGAAAAAAATATTCCGCTGAAAGATTGCTCTAAGAGGGATTGCTCGTGTCTCGCTGTTGGTTCTTTTACTCGCAATATCGCGTAATTTTAAATTCGCCGATGAGATTCGCTATTTAAACTTTTCAATGGATATCACTGTCGAGACTGCTTTACGACGTACATTCAACGAAATACATTAGTCATTTATCTACAGCATTGCGTGATTATGTCCGCAATAGAATATTCTGTTTTATGAAGTTTTAAATAGAGTAATTGCTAATTCCGTATCTCTCTCTCTCGTTTTTCTGTAACTCGCGTAATAGCATTATTTGTCAACCATTATTTAAAAGAAATCATAAATTTATCTTTAGATGTGCAGCTTTATATATGCAACAAGTGGATATTATTTTTAATAATATCAAGATAAAAATACATATTCGAAACGATTATTCCGTATCAAATATCTGTTAAACGACCAATAAAACGGCACGAATTGGCTTGCTTGCGATGTTTACTTTTAATTACAATTTACCTTATGACTCTGCCTCTTTTATCGCGCTCGCCGAGTTACGACCTCGTGCTGAAAAAGTGCTCGGGAGTGTCGTCGTTCGCGAAACAGGCACACCTCCCTTACCCGGCATTAAGCACTGTCGCCGTAGACGCTAATTTAAATACGACAAGAATTCCAGATTTCCTCGGTGGAGGGTGAGAGTGGAGCCACTTTACTACCTAATACATAGGGAATGCAGATACGTATCGGACAGTACGACGAGGAAGCAGCGGCGCACAGAGGGGACGGAGAGGCAATTGTTTTTGTCGTGGGGGCAACGGAAGCTGGTGGGACACGGGAGTGCGAGAAAGAGAGACGAACAAGGGGTGGGAAAGGGCAGGAGCAGAGAAAGAGAGAGAGAGGGAGAACGGGGGTGGATTCGGTTACGCAGCGCTACCGCGGCCGATCCGGGAAACTCGGACGGGGTTGGTCCGAAAGCTCTCTCAGTCGCGGGCAAGCCGCCACGTAGTGATATCACCCTATATATCGCGGGCAACTTAAATCCGCTCCGCGTCTCGCGACCAGAATCCCGTTCTGATAAGAACGTAAGTTCGTTAGTGAGAGTATGGCCGTATTAATTGAATTCATCGACCAAAATACAAAGATGAAATTGTGTTGAACAGACTATCGAAAGTCGAATGCAAGATTTATGTGACGGATCGAGGATTTATGTTATTGGAACATCACTTCGGAAGTTGCAATGTTTAAATAAGTGTCATTTTTCTCGTATCAGTTTCTCCGTTCTCTCCTCAATTTTCTCCGGTAATGATTTTATGTGCGACACGAATAAGATACAAGCCGAGAAAGTCAGGACGTATCGCGGTTTTGTATACCAGTGAGAGCTGCAATCGCGACTAACGAGAAATCGTGCTCTTATTTGCACCGTTATATACCGTTGTCGGGATACCACGATTCCGTGCCGCACTATCATCTCCGGCGATTAAAGTAACAAACGTGCATACATTCGCATATTGTCTCGCTGGCCTCTGGTTTATTACATCTACCTTTGTCTCTGACAATTTATACGTATATTTGAATAAAGAGTAATATAACGGTTTCATAAATTTCAATATCTCGACTGTCACAAATATTTGATGCATGTAAAGAATATCGCAATATTCGAAAGGTCTATTTGTTTATTTCAGTTTTTTTTTCTTCAATTTTTAAAAGCAAATGTGATTATAACGCACTGTGATAAATTAATAGATTAATATGAAAAATTTTTCTTCCTCTTTTTTTTATTATTTCCGAAAATAGGAATTGTGTTAAAGATAAGACTATCGGGTTCAAAGAATCGGAAAAGGGTGATAGTGACAAAGAGATAGCGAGGCGTGACAGATTTCCTTAGACATATACGAAATTCTCTTTGAGCTGATCGTGCTGACGATATATAGTGACTTGGTTTTTGGCAACCGCATGAGCGGTTAGTTTCCAATTGACCGTGCGAAAAGGTAGTTACGAACTTTATGATTACACAGCACGAGAGGATTGCTTCATTTGTCGATTACATGCAAGCTCGCACTTCGCATTGCAGACATAATTCGCGAAGTGTTGTAACGAGGGACGGATTGCGTGCAACGATATCGCATATCTTGTTTTCTAAATGATTTTATACGCGTAAAGAATTTATTCGAATCATCGTTCTTTGCCAAATATCTCGATTTTAACTGCTTCTCTTTATTTGACTTTGAATTATTCGGGTAAGCTTTTAGCCGAACTGCAAACAAGCTTATTAATTTAGGTGATGGCCTTATCGAGTAAGCCAATAAAAATAATTTTTACGAGGAGGTGAGAAGTTAGTACACTTATCATTCGGAACGTTTGGGTCGTCTCCAACTTCTGACAATTGTGGGCGTTGCGGATAAAAAGGGGGTCAACCAACGCAAAGTGCAATAGCGCGGCGCGACGAAGAAAGATTTCGCATTGCGCGTCGTGCTTGCAACAGTCGTTAAATATTCATGACAATCGGACGGTCAGATTTGCAGGTGGCTAAATTATTTATGATTCTTTTCGTGATTGTGTATAACAAAGCGTAAGTTCTGTTGTAAACAACGATAAATACGGACGATTGTGAAATATTTACGCAATTTGCTTGTCCGTTTTGCCAGTCGTTTTTTTTTTAGATTTTTCCGTGAATAAAATATCTGCCGGTTAATTACTGCAATTATCACTGAACTATGCTTTTATCGATAAAAACAAAATTTGAATTTTATCTCAACAGCGTTACTATAATTCAATTAAAATTGTGTTGTTAATTTATAAAACGAACGAGATAATTAAATCATTTTGAAAAAATATTGTTACGTACATACATTTTTAAATAATCTCTCGAAAAATACTTTGTCGAGCAAGTTACAAAACAAAGATGACGACAGATTTATTAAATGAGCTCGTCGTTCACGAAACTCGTAAATTATGTAGATAGATCATAAGATTGATCGGTAATTTGTTCCTTCCATTCTTTTGCTTAAATTATTATCATAATCTTCGTTTCATTCTCGTGACGAGTTACACAAACGCGACATCCATTCCAGTCGTCTCACGTGGCTTACTTGGTCGCGGCATACAAACGTCGACAAATTTCTCATCCGGTATACTCCTTTACAACCGTTGCAATCGTTAGCTGCTTGCAAAGTTGTAACCGCGTGAGTCTTCCGGAAAGCTGCCACGTAACCGTCGAATTAGAACGACGATGAAAGACCAATTCCCGGGTAATCGAACTAGCTCTCGCTTCCCGTTAGCCTTCGTATATACGAGACGTTATATTGCTTCATCTCTTGAGTTCGACAGAAATTCCCGAGCTGCGCCAAAGCGGAGCAGTTGATTTTTTCTCATCTCCTCTTTAACGTCCCTTAACGTCGAAATATCGTTCATCAGCCTCCGTCGTATCCTCTTTCGATCACTCTTGCGTAACGGATGAATGTATCTCGTTGGAGAATTACGACCGTTTTCTATCTCAATGAATAATCTTGATCAATTAATTGAAACTATAGATACTATATAATTATATCTAATATTTAAACAATGGTATATTAATTAACTTATTCGCGAATAATTGAATGCGAATGTTTGTATTACGAATCTAATGTAAACGGTCTCTCGCCGTTGGTTTAGTATGCTTTCTATATCCACGCTTTCGTACCAGCCGAATGTGCAGCGAGCTATTTAAACTTTCGGTCAACGGAGGAGTAGTTAAAGTTTGAGAAATTCGGGTAACGCGTGTGTACTTTAATTAACACGCATACGTAGGAAGTTCCTTGATTATTATAAGCCCTGTCGTCTGGAAATTGGATGTACAAATCCTCAATGCTCATCCTGTGGTGTTATATATATATATATATATATATATATATATATATATATATACAATATATATATATATTCACATCTGTATATCAGCGTATATTCATATAAATTCTTGATTTGTCGTGAAATATAGTTGCGCAGAAATAAATTCAGCGAGCTAACATTTAATGACAAATGGGCTTCAATTATTATGGTCTTTCCTGCAGACATATTTGTCTCATTGGTTTATATTTGCATTTCATTAAACTTTATGTTTCAAAATGACACGTATTCTGTTTGAAAAATTCATTTTTCATATATATTTAACGCTATAAAGCTTATAATAAGACTCTAAAGAGTCCAGGGAGATTGAAATGAAGGATTCACTTGGTTAGATTTTAGCCGAGCTGCCCCAATTATCTATGGAACGGAAAAAGCTCGGGCGGGGGGAATGCAGCTGATTACCGGCAGGGTGTAGTAAATCCTAAAATCCACTGAATTTCGAAGCTCCGAGGTATGTCGTAATCGAGTCACTCCGCGGTCAATCTTAAACTACCGAGTTATACGAGTGACTCTGCGGCACTCGGGCTCCGGCACTTTAATCCGAGGGACTTGAGAGTGCACCTGGTAGACGACGCTGGTATATCTCTCCCTGGCTGCGAACTTCGGGTTAGCTCGCGAGAGAGAGACGGGCGTTAGGAAAGCGCGGGAACGGTAGACCCAATTACATCTCGTTCGTGCAGAATTGGACGAATACATACAAGATGCTTAACTATCTTGGGATTTGTACTCACATTCTAACTGTCGAGATTCGTTTAAATACCTTACGCTGGACTTTCGTCGGTTATATATACCGAGGATTTTTATCAGTCGATAAATCCATCACTGCAAACGCGGACAAATGGATTTTACTCAAATAGGCTCTTGTGTATTCTTATAGTTATTGTAATTTATGATTTTGATTTAAATAATTTTTGTTCTAATTATCTCACATAATTTTTACGATTCTATTTATGATTATTTTTCTAATATTCATTTATTGTTTAATTAAGTAAAGAAATTTTACAATTGCATTGATATAAAAATATAAGAATAACTTGTTGTAAATATAATAACCATTAAATTGAATTCGATTGATTGTATGTTTAATACGACCGATTTTTTTATTTGTTACAGAAAATTTCAACACAAAGATGCTGCCATTTTCTACGGAACGGTAATGTTCACATAACGAAATGCGAGTGGCGGTGAAAGAAATTTTTATGAAATTGAAGATTCAAGATTTAACCGATTAATGCACATCTCTGCTTCGGGTTAATGGAGCGCAACCCATGGAAGGGGGTACACTGCTAAGCGAAGACGGAGATTTCTTAAACCAGGATTAGAAGGCCGCCTAAAATCGAGCGCACTTGTCCTCGTCTCAAATCGATCAAATCATTGACGTGAGCTTCACGAAGAGCTTTAAACTTCGCGCACTAGATTTCAGCAACGCGCGCGTAAGCTGCTTCAATCACGCCGCGGGAACAAATCTGTGAAAATCTGAAACTGTAATTCTACATGACGGTAGATCCGCCGGAGAAGAGAGAAAAAAAGGAGAATTCGCCCGATCGCCCTCGGACGATCAAAGGATCGCCCGCTGAGAACAAATTTATTCTATGTCTTGCGAATTTTTGAGAGGCGGATTGTCGCGACGCAGAGGTTGCGGCATAAACGATGCGCCCGCCGGTGAATTAAAGTGTATACCTGGGCTGGTCGTTCGGACAATCGATAATGCTGGGTCGTAAAACTGCGCGCGAGGCACGTAGCGTGTCTGATAAATAATGCAGTTTTATCGAGAGGGTCGATGTCTTGAGGTGTGAAGCGAAAAGCGCCGGATCATTCTTAGTGCCTCGAACAGATCTCGAAACGTCTCACGTCAAATGCGGATGCGGACACTGATTTGTGCATCGATCTTGTGAAATTGACCTGAAATGCTTGATCCCGAAAAGAACTGAGAACAAGGAGTTAATGGGAAATTAGGAACAAGTGTATTATTCGAAATAAGTGATCGTGCGTGCTACAAGGTCCACACGAGTGCGGATCGAGAAAGTGCGGATTTCGTTAGATTTTTTTTTCCGGACGAGATCGATTCCCGTGACGTCATTGCGAAAACGACTTGAAACAGTGTCGGATTTGGTAAATATTTGTCGGTACTTCGAAATCGAGTAGTTTAACGCGTCGCGAAGCATCTCATCGTGATTCAAAGCTCGTTTGATGGGGGATCAAAAAAAAAAGGGTCTTTCCATATTGACATGCCATATCAAACAGAGCTCGTGTAAAAGGGTCGGGGGATACGTGCCAGAGTCGATAAATCGTGGTGTACGAGCAATTAAGAAGTAAATCGGAAGAGAGGTAATTAACGTAGTATCTAAAGTACGAAGACGCGCATGCCTCACGGTAATTAATTACTTTCAATGTGAGTTTAGAAAAGTCGGAGGATCTCTTGGGTATCATTACACGAACTTGAAGAATGGCACGTAACGCTCGTGAATAAAAGAGGTGCAGCGAATAAATTTCTAGTATATAGTTATATACTAGAATAAATTTCTAGTAGAAGAATCCTTTCGCGAATATACGAGAATCTTTAAAATATAGGAGCGAGAAGAGAACACGCGAATCGAAGCAGTTCGAAATTCGTGAAAGTCATCAACCTCGTTTTGTGCTCGACAGTTTCAGGCGAACCAGAATGCGGGCGGTGCCGTATGTGCTTCGTTAAACTGACAATAATCGTCAACCGCGTGTCACAAACTTGTACCCGGTAAAGCGAGTGTCGGCAAATGAAATTCCGGCCATGCACTTACGATGACGTCGTTTCGTGATTTGAACATTCGAGCATCGACGCACGCGTGAAAATTCGATTCGTCTTCTACGAGTATATGCGCATATCTTGACAGGAAGAATCGTCACAAAGAAAAAACGGAAGAAATCTAAGATTTAAAAACAAATTATTTATTATGGGTTATATTGAAAGAAGAAACAATTTTCACACATATACCTCGCACAAAGAGAATTAGGAAAACGGGCATTGTTTGTTGACGATCATCAAAGCAATACATTGATAGCCTGTCGATTCGTTTGAATACCCACAAGAGAAGAATCACAGTAAGAGAGATTGCCACAAAAGAGAATCGCACGACGTAATCGAAGAGTTATCTTGGGGGAAAAATACAATATTTAAAAGGGAAGTTGGTGCGTGGTCGCGATCGCGGATAGTTATCACCGGAAAACAATAATCGACTAACAGTCGACGATTGTCGTCGCGGGACAAATGATGGACCTTATCAAAGTCGACATGTGATACGGATCACGGCGACAAACGAGTGGTGTGCGCGATTAGTTACGAGAGAATGACGGTGATGTGTACGTCGTTCACGGATGTTGTTCAGTGCCGGGATGCTGCAGTGAGTAACTGTCAGTAAAAGAGCGGCGAGTGTGACACAACGAGATCAGTTTCGTCGTACGTCGCTGTCGTTGCCGTTGTCGTCGTCATTCGTGGAGGAGGGTAAAAAAAGAGCCGTCCGATACCGCTCAGAAAAATACCCAGCATGAAGGATCATCGAGGAGGATGGCTGCGCGTCGTGCTGCCCCTGATAACGTTTCTCTCGCATCAGACAGGTGAGTACAATCTTGTATTATTGCGCCAGCTTTTCTTCACGAGAGCCTCGAGATGATCGAGCCGCACAAGATATATATATACATATTTTACTGTTGCTTAATTGAATTTACTTTTATAATAGATAAATTATTTTATAACGGTTGATAAATTTGTTATAAAAAGAGCATAATAACAATATTGCGAGGAAAAACCCTAAAAGTTTTGAATTTGTATATTAAAAAAAATATTATAAAACGTGAGTAATTTGAAAAAAGAGATTATTCTTTGAAAATGAAATTATAAGATAGGAAGTGAGAAAGATTATATAACTTTTTAGATTTAGGCGGATATTCTATATAGTCGTTTATACGCTCTTTTTCGAATAAATTTCTCAATCTACATCGGCGCGCAGTAATTTAACGATTGAATGAAATAGATGATTGCACCGATAATCATAATTATTAAAGCCGATTATTGCGAAATGCAAGTGCACAAATACGTTTTATGCATCAAAATAAAGTTCTGTGAACGTAATCTAGAACAGCGGTGGACGGACAAATATTTTTTTTTGCTATTTTCTGATGGCCCAAATAAACTTAAAGCGGTGGAACGACACCCTGTCGCTCATTCGAACAAAGCGCGAGTGTGTCGGTAAAATAGGCCACACCGACACGATGTATTGTTTTCCCACACACGCGCTCGCGCGGACGCGATTATATCGAAATGTATATCACGAATAAAATACTGTAAGGGAGACCCAATTTTCGACAGAATATTGCGATTTAATGAGCTCCGAGGTAACCAGCTTTTGGATGGTGGCTTATTGACCGATCGAACGCTTTTTTTTATTTTCTTGTAACACAAAGTTCGTTCCATTTTACGATATCTCGCGGTTAATGAATGATTAGGAGTTAATTTGTCGTGACTTGAAATAATTAACAAGACATTTATAAGAAAATTGAGATCGCGGTTACATCAGATATTCTTTTCTCTTGAAAAAAAAGAAAGCGAGCACGGGAACGTCGTCGGTAAAAAAAATCGTGTTATCGCGACATTTCGCGTGACGAGACGAATTCCGAACGTAATTCCCGCCCAGGATTACCAAAACTACTAAAAGGTAGAATCGTTCCTCCTGTATTCTGGTATTCTTAAATACCGCGGGCCGCTATCGCATTTCAGTTGAGTTCCATGCAATGAATAGACTCATGAATAAAACGCTTTAAACCGGATCGCTCGAGATCGTTCGGCGAAAGGCATTCTGCCAATAATTTCAGAGCGAACTCTATCGACATACCGAGTTATTCATAATTCGCTATATGTATGCCGAATTGCATTAAATCGAGAACAGTCGGAGCGCGGCGCGCGCGCGCACGGCAATGAACGATTTGATTGTTGAGATCAGAAATTTCAAGTTGTTCTTATACCTGTATTTCTTTGTAGCTTTGTCGAGCAATTTGCGGATTATACGAATCACTCAGCGATCCAACATTTTTCTCGCTAAGAGATCAAAAAGCTTTTTTTTTCAAATAGTAGAAGATTTACTATTTAGAACACTCCTTGAAAGAGATATCGATCGGATGTTGTGTCGGACATGTAACGGAAATTCACTCGTTCGTCATAAACACGCTTCACGAGTAAACCGTATATAAATTACCTTAAATTTTGCCACGTCCAGGAATGATAAATAATATGGGGCCATAATGTTACATATATACAGACACATTGCCGATGCAAGGAAATTCTATTTACGGTATTTTCCTGTATCGTGAAATTGCATTTCAAACATAAATTCTATTAGATACTAAGAATATCGTTTACTCAATTGATGTATTATTAACAACTTATAAAAAAATATTATTGAAATTATAAAATACTTATACACAAAATTAAAATTATATTTTTGATAATAATTTTTAGGACGATTTATTTACTTAGGATTGCTTTATTTTGAACTAATTAATTTATTGCAAATTTTATGCAAATTCGATGAAACTGACGATAAAGGTAAATACTGAGACAAATTATCGAACTCGGTACAAGTGAGTAGATAACTTTATATGTATTTGCATATAAATAAAAAAACTTTGATATATAATTTCGCGACACCGTTAGACCTCGAAAAACTGCAAACCGAATTAGACATGCTCGGTAATTAACATGCTCGGCGTCTCGGTTCTGCCGGCTGTTAGCTTTGGGAGAATAAACATTGCCCGAATTAGCAGAACAAATTTCTCTCGTTTCCCAACGGTGCGCTCCTCGCTCTTCCGGGTGACTTTCATCGTGTGCCACCTCTGGCCCGTGAATCGAGAAATGGAGGTGTCCGGAAACTTCATCGAGGAGCACGAACTTTCTTACGAACGTCATGGAAAATTGAATTTTTAAGCGACAGGTTATTTGCGACTGGCCGACTGATTCTGATTGATTTTTCCGTTTGTATTTTCCGATTTTGTCGTGATTTTCTCTGCATGTTACCATTGAACGAAGGCTATAACTATACAACTGCAAGCATTACAACGAGCAAGCTCGAACGATCCTCCGGATGTATTGTTGTGATCCTGCAAATCCGTATAATACGAACGAAAATTTTTGCCTTTATTTATTCGCAAAATCACTGTTATATATCGCCAATAGAAACTATGTAAATTACGGCTTTTTTAATAAACCGTGTTTCGAAAATATCGATGAAATCAGAATTTATTTGAAAGAGATATTTTCATTGAAGCGGTAAGAGAGGTAATATTTATTGCGCTGAAATGAAAAGGTCGATAATTTATCGCACAATGAGAGACATGGAAATACAAATTGCTTTTTTTATACCAATGCCGGATTTGTATCGCTCTATATAGAGGTATAGACGATTATTTTCATCCCACATACATTCCATATATTTACTTTGATCACTTTTACCATTGAAAGTAGACGGGACGAACGGGCAAGGGAATCGATTTCGCGAGTGAATTCTATCACTTCGCATATCTCAACGAGTCGTTGCTCGAATTTCTTAATGTATCGATCCGCGCGATACAGTTGTACGTACGTGCATAATATGTAAATGTGCTATCCAAACATTGATAGTCCGAGAGTCTCTTTCGACGAGCATTGCGCCAGAGAATTATAGATATCGAGCGGACGGTACGTGTTAACACGTTTGTGGAATGCGCGGTTGATTGTAAGTCGAGAAGCCAATTTGCCAAACTCGAGTTCGTCGTGAGTGGGCGGAGGAGAGAGACAGAGACGCCGCAAGAACGTCGCGGTGTTCCATAGAAGTTGTTTGTAGAGAGAAGAGAGTCGATGTTATTATACACCTCTATACAGCAGTATTTGTGCAGAAACGACGGTGTATCGTGGATTTGCACAACGTGTCTTGCATCTAATTGCACGCGCGTTATTAAACTCGACACCGGCTTAACTTTTATGCACCCGATGAACGTATCGTTTTCCGAAAGCATTAAATTAACTGTGTATTAGGCTCGATAAGATGCATGCGCATTTAAAAATATTCGCAGTCTGCAGATGGCGAGAATAGTATAGGTTTATTTAATGATTAACGCTTCGCTGATTTATTAAGTACTTGCGGCTATATCGAGACTACCGGAATGACGCAAAAGTTCAAGAGACGTCTGCGAGACATTTAAGACATTAAGAGACGTCTGGAAGATTGAATTATTCTTTAGACAATTTTACGACGCCTCTTTAAACGTTGTGTCGTTCGAGTACTTGATGTAGTCACGTTTTTTCAATAACGACGACGCGTTTTTAATTTCCTTTGTCGCCGGATGCGTAGGATATCCGTGGTAACTCTGGGACACCCTTTGTCTATATTCTACTTTATATCATAGCGAATGCCGAAAAATTGAATTGCGGTGTAGCCGGTCGGCACGACCGAACAGTAAATCGAAACTCCCCGCAGAGAGATGCCGGTACAAACGAACGTAGAGACGAACGCAGAGAGAGAGGGGAGAGAGAGACAGAGAGAGACAGAGAGCGTAAACCATTACTATTGAGCTTATCAAAGTGATTCACGTGACTGGCCGACGGTATTATGCAAATGAGCCGTAAAATTATCGTAGCCTTCAGGCATTGTCAGGCAAGGGAATATCCTGAACTTTCCATTATACATGATAGCAGAGCACGTTACTATACTATGGTTACAACTGATATCCGTTTCAGAAAGCAAAGATTACTTAATAATTCTCCATTGGATGCAAACTGAGTTTGTCTTTGAATTACCCGCGAGAAGCGTTCTATCTTAGCTGAACTATACTATATCGTAACGAACAAAGATCATAGTTAGGAATCGATATTGTAGAGCAAAATAGTAATAACACATAAGCGCGATTTTTTAGCGCAAAACTTTGCAACAATTTATTCAACTTATATTGGTTATATAATGTTACGAAAATTAATAACTTCTAGTATGAGATTGCATCGTGATTGTATTAAGAGCTTATTAAAAGAGATTGCGGACATTTTTTTTTTATTTTTTAATAGCGACAGGAGGATTAATGATCTGAGTAGAATTAGTTGACCGCGGGCAAGAGGTGGCATCAGCCTCCGTCCGGTGTGCCTCTTAGCGAGCTATCAATGTCTTCGTTCCACTTCGTCCGAGGAAACAGAAAGCGATTTCTCCAATGGCCGTCGAGAATGTGTCCGGCAAATTTATACGCGCACAGACAACAGCAGCAACGAGCACGCGCATGCACCTATATCGCTTCCAGAACGGAAAAGGGATTACGACGGTCGAAGAGAGCGATGGCTCGCTAAAATTGGTTCAAAGATTTTCGACGGCGTTGATCGAGATTGTGCGCGCGCGCGAGCGTGGTAAAAGGATTTCCTGTCATAAACCAGAGAGGCTGGCACACGTATGCGAGTACTTATTCCTTTAATACTGCCTCCGGCAGACGAACGACTCTCGATTACCGCGCGTTATGACGGAACTTCATTTCGCAGCGACGCAAACACTGCCAAGCCGATAAGGAGTTAATATTTCGTACGATCTGTATTATACACACGCTATGTCTCTCTCTCTCTCTCTCTCTCTCTCGAGTAACTATGCACTTAATATCAATACGCAGTGAATTTGTGTTTGCCCTCTTGAACAAATTCGCGAGCGAAGTAATATTGCCGTATAATTGTTCGTTAAGGCGAACTCTAAAGACAAGCATAACTCAACCCTCGAGATAAATCTGCTCGTTTATAGCCGTCACACTTGTGCAAACTGCAGTTCATTACAGTCCGATGAATCGCCGCATTTGCGTGAATCACGACGATCTCGGGAGAACTCACGCATGGCGTTTGTAGACCGGTCGCTTGAGATATATATACTCCTGCATGTTGCAGTTAAACCGCAACGCGTAACGCCTCACGGGAATAAGTACGTGTGCGCTATTGCAGCGACGACGATTGATACTGTTTTCGGATAAAGTTTTTTAGCCGATTCGGTCGGGCTTAATTACTAGCTGTCTCTCAGCGAACCCAGTTCTCAGCAGGTATTGAACTTCTTCAGTAAATGATTCTGCTGGAGAATAAATTGAGAGAGAAAGAGAGAGAGAGAGAGAGAGAGAGAGAGAGAGAGAGAGAGAGAGAGAGAGAGTTTGATGATAATATAGATATAGATTATTTTGGGGGATTTTTTTAACGCGCGTAATTTGTTCTCTGTCGTTGATTACGGAGATAATTACGAAACTAATTATCACGCTTATATATATTACCAAAATTAAAATATAAGGAACAACCTGTTTACAAAGTTAATTGCATAAGTTAGATACTCTCGTAGATAAATAACGTAATATCATCAAAGTTGCAGGGCTCAAGTTAATTCAAAACTTATGCTCGCTCCGAGTATGATTCGCAACTAGAACTTTTTATTCGAAGTAAGTATATAACTTCACGGATCGTTCGGTAGGATCGATTGTGCTAGCTGTAAATCTGCCGCTGTAAAAACAACGTCAACGTTAATCGACGATCAGTTCACGTTAACGTTTTCGGGCTACGAAAGTAATCTACGCCGGTCGATCTGGTTTACGATCCTTGACGTGATCGAGGCGGGAATAAGTTAGTCCGTGCATAGTACGTACGTTTCGCGCTGCAGTCCGAGGCATTCCGAGGTCTGCTCGATCTGATTGAATTGCTCCGCCTTATCAGCGTGCAGGTACTTACGACCGTAATTCTGAAACATCCGACTGATCCTGTGCCCGACCACCTTCCGAATCCTCCGATATCCGATTGAGGAGACGAACGCGTGCTCTGTTATGGAAATATCAGAAACCATCCCTGATGGCCGTATAAAGCGCGCCGCGGTGTCGTAAAGTATCCAGACGGCGCGCGGCGTAAACTCATAGTAGTGCGAGAAATAAAGTGCGCCATATTACAGGGTATTTTTACTCACAGCATAAAAGGCTTTTAAATTCTTAATAATTGCAATCGTAAATATATAGGGTGTTTCTCCAATAATTACAGATTTCTTGGGGTAAAAACGATTTTTGTTTATATAAATTACATATTTTTGAGAAAGGGATATATTGATATATTTAATTTATATTTTTCTTATCGTTTCCTTATTATGTAAAATTTACTTTAATTTTTAAAGATTTAGGTCACTTGCATTCTATAATTAAAATTGTTTAAGCTTTGTTGAAAGAAATTATAAGAGTTTATAAGAGAACGTGTTTTATAAGAAAAATTGTTAATACAATAGCGCTACGAAAACGTTTTTTTTTTTTATTTTGTTGATATGATTCAAAAGAAATATGTCACTTGCACGATATCCTGTACACCCGTAATCGGAAATTGTCATAACTCTCTTCGATCATAGCAATGCTCCGCGAGGTTTTTTGTTCTAGTATAAATAATATTATTAACGAAACCATCGGGCTGGTCAGCTATACGCGGTATATCGTACGGCAGTAGCGTAGTATGTCTAGTATTGCGATTGAAAAATTGCCACGAGCCATAAAACATTCTCGCGTATAGTGCGATCCATTTCGCGAGTGGCACTACGCGAAAATAGGTTGCACTGCAAAACGTTTCGAAAAAGACGCGTCGATTACGCGCGAACGGCTTGCGGCGAAATTGTTGCTGCTGTAACCGTAATTCGTTCGTTTCCTCGTTTTCCCATCCGGATATCTAACGTTCGTTTCTTTGATGAGATCGATCTTTCCGTCTCGGTCTCTCTCTCTCTCTCTCTTTCTCTCTCTCTCTCTCTCTTTTTTCTGTTTCTCTCAGGATAGGCAGCAGTTGTGATGTAAGTGCTCGGCGATTTCGAAGAAAAATATAAAGATGTGAAGTGTAACGCAAAGAAGTTCAAAGTGTAATAGATACTTGAAGATGAGAGAGAGAGAGAGAGAGAGTATATACTGGCAAATTGATATTACCTTACTTTAGCGCGTATCCTAAACTACTAATATTCGCGGAATATTAATAACACTTGTTTGTGAGTAACCTTTAGACGGGATTTTGTAGCGCGCTTTATCGCTCTTCATCTAAGAATCTTGATCGAAAAATCTTAATTACGATTATATCAGGAAGAAACTGAGGAAATTGGGTGATTATAAATTAGCCGCGAGCGACTAGTACGTAGGCGACAAGAATCTCGCAGCATCCCTTCCGTCTTTCTTTCGAGGAATATCAGCTTCATATCATGAATATAATTCCGGGAACGAAACTACGCTTCCCGATGCTTCCGGTATCGGTGCAATAACGCGTACTCCTCGCATGCATTTCGCAAACGTGACTTCTTCCGTTTCTTATCGATGAGTCTGAAGAATGGTAACGATCCTTACGACATCTTTTCCTGAATCCTTTGACCTGCATTCGGCCAACCCTGGTTCGCACCGCAACACAGGATCCTTACTCACCTCGCAAAGAGCGCGCCATATATTTCGGATTTATTTCCGCACCACCTCGTAGCGACTTCCGGACGCGAACTTTCTGCCGGCGCGCTTTCACGAACTCGATATAGCGGAAAATTGCTTTCCCCGCGAAACTTTTCCCGGAACGTTATCCTGTAAGTGCAGGGCTGTCCCGCTTTTATGCCGATCCCGAGATCGACGACTATTTCTATATAACAAGTACCGTGAATTATTACAAAATTCTCAAACCGTTTGGGCATTTTTATATATACTTTTTGTTAACGATATATATTTATTTTTTATTCAAATATTCCACATAGTTTAAAAGTCGACAATTTTAAATAACATTCAATTGATTTTATTAACGTGCATAAACATACGTAAGATAATCCACAGATGTATCTAGAAATAATATAAATCGATATTCCGATTGTAAACATATTTAGCGTGTTATAATAATTGTTGTATAAAATAAAAGTTTTAAATAGATTCATTGATAAGGAGAGAAACAAAAATTATTCACTTTTGCATAGAGTTTATTGCATGCATTTCCGCGCTCGGAATTCAATATGGGCAAAAATTGCCTCTTGCGTAAAAATCTCTCGAGCTTTATCATCTTCGTACATGGTTCTTTATTGCCGATCTGCGAACGTACGATAACGAGAATTCTTATCACGATCATCGTGAAATTTCAACATGGTTTCAAAGTCAGAATTGTCACGCGTGACGATGGCTGCTATGTCTGGCAACAAAGCGGTTCGTTAGCGCGTGAAATATAGAACATCGGAGATAATTGCAAAGCTGTCTCTCAAAGACGTCCACTTCGCCCTGGGATTTTCTCAATCAAGAAGAAGAGAGAAAATGCGCATGAGAGGTTTATCGAATTTTACAAACAAAGAGAAAGAAGCAAGGGCTTCTCGTTAAAATCATTTTAGTCCAGAAGAAAGTTAAAAAAGAATAAAAAATATAATAATACTGGATGTGTAAATTACTCTTTGCAGGTACATTAGGCGAAATTCACTTGTCGGGTTTTATGTCGTCATTTGTAAGATACAGCTGAATTTTTTTCATAAAATTCCTACTAATGAAGATGTGTAACGATGTTTCCGCTATTTAATATCACGCCAAGGTAAAAGGCATGCTGCAAACGCGGTCGCGCGCGTTTGAAAATAATGTCAGTAATTCACGCGATGTCAATTATCGGGAATTCTCGTCAATATATAAATAGCGTCCTCCGGTTGCTAATTTTTATCGCGTTAGTATTGAAACCGGTGATTAATGGAGCGTGATGCGAAGGCGTTGCACGTTGTAGACTTCATTATAGTATAAGTCGATAAGGGGAAAGTAGGTTGCTGCCCGGAGCAAATTCGAAATATCACACATAGAAAAAGCAAACGCCTATTTCTCACAATATACAATGCGCCCCATTATTTTAAGAGTTTTTCTAATCCATTGTACTCGTTAAAAAAAGCTAGTATATACGCTTGTATATATGCGCGTGCGTTGGCACAATAACAAAACCGAAAGTCCAGTAAATTAGAGCGTGCATTGGGGTATATGATCTGGGTGCAGATATATGTTTTACCACGAAGACCGCGGAGTCTATTTTCAGAATAAAACTCGCGTCTCTTTCATGGTTTTCATAATAGCGGCAATGGGTTCACATAATTTTTTGAATTTTTACGAGCACCCACAGAGTGCCGGTCCTCGCATTTTTTCGCGAGGGAAAAATAATAGACTGCATAATAAAAGATCCATGTGTGAATCAGAGTACGCGTTGAATTATATTTATCATGCGAACAAATACGCTTTACTATACGAAACATGTAAAACTCATGCATGTCGTGCATAAAAACATCCGCGTGTATCGAGAAAAATGTCGGGCAATTCGTGTCAAGCCGACAGATCCTTTTAACAAAACAACTGTCTCCGACAGCGTTACGTGCACTTTCCTCTGTCTCTCATACACAGCCATATTCCTTTTTTTATTTATCGATTAAGGGATAAAAATAACGGTCGTTAGCATATTTTAGTACACGGTGTGTATCTAATTAGAGTATACAAGCTGTAATTTTATAGCACATCTACGTAAAAGATAATTTTACTTATTTTTTTCATTTTTGCACAATGCTTGGAAATTAAAACAGATAAAGTAAATATACCAATGCCTGGACACATAAATGTACCTATGTTTGGATATTTTTATCATTTTAGCCCTTAAATAAATTTTAACGCGAATTAAAATCAAAGAATTAAAGATAAAAATATTCTTTGTGTATTATTTTTTTTTTATTTTAATTCGCGTTATACTTACTTAAAAGGTGTCCAGACATAGGTCTTGTGTCTCGGCATTAGTACATTTACTTTAATGTTGCAGAAATATCTGCGCGATTTTAGTAACTTATTGTTAGATAAATCTCTAATTCTTTTGTATCTTTTATGATGCTGATTGATACTGAAACCATGAATATGCTCCCTGTAATCTTCTCGCAGGCTTGAATATATTGATCATTCTTTGCTTTACGTTCTTGCCGTCGATGCGATCATATTGACAAGATCAATGCAACTTTATATAGCATCACGTTCGGCAGCAAAAGGCTTTGTGAGTAAGAACGGCAACATATATAATATTTTCCATATTCTGAAGAAATCGATTTATTTATTTATTGGAGCTATCGCGAAATTTATCAAGTCTATCTCCAATTAAATATTATCGACTTTTGCCATTTATCTCTCTTCGGAGATATTAATTCTTGCTAAAGAGGATGCTGAATACACCTTCTATATTTTTCTTTACTGTATGTAATTCAATACATATAGAGGAAAATAAAAGTAACGTTTCTCACCACCGCAACTTTTCTGATATCTGCTCCGAGTATCTCTATTGTGCTCTCAGATCGTTGGCGCGATTGTTAGAGCAAACCGACCCGAGCACAATTGATTTTTGTATAACGTGGGCGTGTCGCGCTTTTCGCATTCATCCTGAAAGAAACGGATTTCGTAGGATTGCGTGTAAATGACGAGCCGCATTTTCGGGAGAAACCCCCGCGATTCACCGACCAGCGGTGCATTCTCATTCGCCAGAGTGTATAGGTAATGAATTAGATTAAGATTAAATTGCACCGAGCAGAATGCTGTATTAACCGCGATGGATTGAGATATTTTTGAGATAAAGCGGAGCACGATATAGGTATCTATCAGAATTGATTTCGCATGTATAGTTAATCCCTCAATAGATTAATTGTTCGACTCATTCAAGTTAATCCTTCTATATGTTATAGATTATTCAGTCTTTTTATTCTTGACTGACTGAAAGTATTCAAAATGCTCAATTTACATTTGTGCATAATTCTTCAGGGAAATTCAGTGAGGATAGGGATAACTCTGTCAGCGCAATGTCCCATTATAAAAAAAAATTGCACATTCTCTTTTGCCTTCAAATAAGATGTATTGAGGAATATTTCGGTAAGAATTTCTTTGACGAATTTGAAGGATAATCTCGACCGTAAAAGTTTGCCAATAATCCGGGCCCACGAAATTTTGTGACTCTCCCATTCTTTTTCTATATTTTTCCTACATCATCCACCTTGCATTTTTCAAACAACTTGTTGACACTTATGCAAATGTGGCGACCGTGTGCGCGACGATGCATGCGCAAGTTTTATGCTTTGTCATTCTGCAGCAAAAGTTGCGGAGTCGGCGAAACGACCGTTTTACATTATACAAGAAGTACGACAGGTTGCTAAACATTGGAACTTCATTTCGGTATTCGATATGCCGAAATAAGTTTTAATATCGCCTCGAATTTAGCCTATCGATTGTGTCGATAACTTCCCGTCTAAGCAAGAATCTACGATATTTATAAATTGCAGAGTAATAAGACAAGCTCAAAGACAAGCGACGGATCTCAACTTTCTAGAAATCTTTTCCGAGAGAATAATTCCTCGTTGGCGGAATACTCCCGGAAATTTCTCACCGATACAGTTATGGGTGAATTTTTCAGCGTTCACGCGCGAAGTGTTGCTTTCGTCGTCGGTGAACGAGAAGAAGTATTAAGTATTGTGTCGTTTCGCGCCACGTCGCCGCGCCGCGTTCGCGAATTTTTCAAATTATCGTCGTAGTAAACGTATTGCTTTCGGCCAACGACCAGAGAGTCAGAGACAGAGAGCCGGTCGGAAACAAACATATATTTTTTTGTTTACTATCTTTACCGGAGATTTTCTCTGTCGTCGTGTACGCGTGACGAGCGGCAAACGAAAAAGATTTCGCTCGGTGCGCACCCACGTTATGTAAAAAAGGAAACGAGTGAAAATAAAAAATGCGCCCACAGTGTGTTTTATCATGTACGGTTGGCAGCGTGCCACGACCTCACACTGCGGTATTTGTTAGTTTCCGTCTCGTTAGGCGGAAAATCTATTTCTTTACGTCGGTATTGTGAAAATGCGAGTTGCATCAGCGTGCATCCGAGCGCGGCCGCGCGTTTGCCGCACTCACCACGCGCGTGGCAAATACGACGAGAGCGTTTATAGGACGATCGGTTTTTCCTTTCTTTCTCTCTCTTCTTCTCTTTCTCTGTTCTTTTTTTTTTTGGCTTCAATCGAGGACCGCAAGCCATTTGGATTTTAATCGAAAAATCGGGATTTATGCTATTGTGCTACGATCGCGATTGTTCGCGCGCGAATTCTATTATCCGCGCACGCGATAATACACACCGAATATAGCGCTCTATTGTGCTAGCGCTGCAAGCATGATAATAAAAGAAATTATCGTTGTCGCAATCGCGCTGCTACTGCAAAATTAATTGGCGCAATCGTCGTCTAAGGTGCTCCAAATAAAGCTAATATTTGTTCGCATATACATATATAATGCATAGTCGAGTATTTCATGTTCGAAAATGGATCAATACCATTCGTGCAATTTTTACATTGAAAATTTAACACATGCAGTTCTTATATTCTAATATATTACTATGATTAATAAATACTTTGGTAATTAATTTTTGCTTCCTCATAGAGGAAGCTTTGTAATGGTGAAAATTTTTTTTTCGAGATTTTGATGGAATACTTAGGTTTAGAATGTTCTAAAATGTCGAAAAATCATATTAGTAAAAAATGTCCGGAAGTATGTATGTATGTGTGTGTGTGTGTGTGTGTGTGTGTGTGTGTGTGTACGGATTTTTGTACACGCATCTACTTCTACAATTTTTTAGATACCAGTTTGAATTTTTGCACACAAATAGAGTATCATAGAAAGTATGTCCTCCTCAAATTTTATTGAAATCGGTCTATTGGTATAGATTTTATGCAGATTTTCCTTTTTTTGAAAAATGTGTTTTACGCTGCCGCTTTCTCAATATTTGAGATAGCAATTTATCTTTAATTTTATTATATTTTCCAGTTTTTTCTACCCCTATTTCATATATAATTCATTAAAATTTGATTGATTAGATCTCGTATTACACACATTTGAAATTTCGAAGAATTCGTACATACATAGAAGCTTTATAAAACTTGATCTGATCAACCAAATTTTAACCAATTATATATGAAATAGGGGTAAAAAAAGACTGAAAATATAATAGAATTAAAAATAAATCGCTATCTCAAATATTTATAATATCGGACTGATTTTTTTATCGATAAAGTATCATTTAAGGAAGGTTGGTATTGAATTTGGCGAAATCTGCATATTGTTTTAGTTTTTAAGTGGACAAGTATTTTTAGTATTTTTTAATGAATGTACATAATTATTTACGCAGTCCCCAAAAGAGTTAAGTGTGAAATCAGAACCTTTGCTAACACAGCTTCCTCTATGAGGAAGCCAAAACAAATAAATACCGATAATTATACCTCGAATAAAATAAAAACTTGCACACTTAGGAACTATGAGGAAGCAATGTGCAAGTTTCTACTTGCACAATTAAATACTACGAGGAAACAATGTGCAAGTTTCTACTTGTTTTTAAAATTTTAAGAATTAAATTATATAAAATAGAACGTTGGACGAAATGAAATAATGATCTTTATATAATCGATTTATATAATTTGAGATTTATATTCTCGAATTTTATTACTTATGCAATTTATCGTATAAAAGAACTTTTACGCGTTATAAAAATATAAAAACATTATTTCGACAAGTACCTATTTATACTGTAGGAATTTGATATAAAAATATGTTTATCTTTATTTATAAAAATTAGAATTTAATATCTAATTACTATGAGCAACTACTTCGTATGCTACGTTTTTAATGCTTATATCATTGTTTTGCATCGTATTTCCGTTAAAAGTGCATCATAATGGTTTTACCATTGAAAATTAATAATAAGATACTGACGAGTTTTACATTGAGCGCATTCAGGTCTTCAACTAAGCGAGCGAGACAATCTCCGCGTCGAAATTCGTAATGATATGCGATCTGACAGGATTACCATGGGTGCGCGTAAATTGAATTTTCTGCCACGTACTCCGTTGTTAAATTATCTCTCTTTCGACCTGCATTATAGCGCGGCGTGATGATGGGTGAAATGAAAATTACGGTAAAATCATATCACTTTCACATCAGCGTATAGGGATTCGACGATGAAACAGAACGCAGTGTCCGCAAGTTTTCCAAATTTTGCACGATGATGCTTTTTATGAATACGCTTTGAAGAGCAACAACACAATCAGTGGTTTTAAAATTATATCACGCTCTGATTCTCTGTTTTTGCGAGTTGAAAATTGCGGATACGTTTCGAAATATTTATGACGACGCACATTTGTATAAACTCTGTCTGGGATATTATATTAATATTTTGGATTTTATGCGGCCAAGTTTTAAATTTATATCGGGACACAAAAAAAAAGAGATGACAGAAAACTCTCGGATATAATATACGTGAATGTTCGCGACGCTGTAAATCTCAGGCGTGTAACAGTTCAAGTGGATTGTACATACTAACAGCGCTCTCTGAGTGTTAGCTAATAGTTTAGCATTAGCTGTTTACTTCGTTGACTTGCATATCGCGCGACGTCGCGCCGTCGTTGCGTGGATCGCGCGTCGAACTTGCGCGTCCCCGGTGCGGGAGAATGGATTACCATTGTTTACGTGACACAGTATCAGAAATTATATCCAAGCGTCGCAAAGTAACAGGTTCTCACGGTGCATATAACTGCATGACGGAGCATAGCCTGCAGCTCGATACCTCCCGTTGTGTTCGTTTATTGTGTCGCGTCGCATTGTGTTCAAAGCCATATGCAGTTCATAGTGGAGTGCATATAGTATACGTGGCGCGCTATAATCCCGAGATCGTTTCAGCTAGAGCACGCGAACTACGTTCAAAGGGGCGGCAAACACAACGAAAGGTTGAGAAAAAGAGAGATAAACAGGCGACGGGGGGGGGGAGGAGGATAAAGAGAGGAAAGAAAAAGCCAGAGAACGCAGAATTGCCGAGCGAGCGGGCCTCGCCGAATTATTATCGGTTATCAATTCGCGACGTCGCGCACGGCGGAAAACAGATTTCCGCCGGTAGAACGCCGGCGCGATAGAATCGATGCGGTCGCGACCGGCTCGCAAACTCGGCCGGCGAAATCTTTTTATCCAGTTATTTTCGGCGATTCGATTCATCCGTCATACGCCCGCGCTCGCTTGCGAAGCGGTGCGTTCTACTCCGCGCGCGCACTCGTCGCGCAATCAGCAGTCGCCAGGCTTTAACGACGTTATCGAGGAACCGTGATTGAAGTAATATTTGCTCGCCGGTTATTAGCAATTAGTCGGCATCGTGATTTCCCGACCGAACCCGACTTCTCGAGAGCAGATATTCATCAATCGCTCGGAGCGGAAGGAAAAAAATGCACGCGCACATCGAAAAACTTCTGCAACCACTTTATTATCCTTAGTTTCCGCGCTACATCAGCGTCATCAATTTTTCCCGAAGCTGTCGAAGACTCCCTTCCAATAAGACAACGTTTCATTTCGTCGAAATTCTTTAATCAATTTCTATTTCGCAGTGCCGTGTTGTGGATATTTGATGAATGATATTATTTTTTTATGACAATATAAGGATTACTTTTTCATACTTTGTAATTTATATAAATTTTTTTTTCTTCATTTAATCTAATCTGAAACACACACACACACACACACACAACTTGTACCCCTCGGTATACTGTTGAAAGTGATGCGGCACCTCGTGCGGCACTGTTACTCAGGGCGAAGTGTTGTGGGTATCACAACTATAGATCCGTATTCAAATGCCGAGGAACGATAGTTCTAATCTACCAAGGGGGAAAGTAGACGGCGCGGTGGAGCGGCCGCGCATTCCTTTTAAAAGTTTCATCCGGTCATTTATACTGCTGCTCGACTCGCGACGTATCTTGTATGTATTTCCCTTCGCCCGTCCCCTCGGTATCGGCTCAAACATACGATCCTCGGAATTCGTCTGGCATAAATATTCCAAGCTCGCGAGCTTCTGGTTCTCTCGTTGCCGATGAATCGGGAGGGTGGCGAGTTCTGACAGCGCTTCAAAATAAATGTTCTTCAACCGCGCTTCGAACCAGCGTCTCTCGTCTCTCTGATTGTCAGCTGCTGAATTATGGATTCGCTTCTGTCAAGAACTTATAGAAATAAATACCACACGAATATCGCATCCTCCGCCACTCAAGTGCCGATCTCGGTTCTCGGTACGGATATACGGCCTCGTGAAAGATTAAAGTCGAGAGCGATGCGTCGGCCGCTCACTTCCTATCGATATGTTTCCCGAGAAAAATTTCCGGAGACATTTATCTCTTATCAATCTCGCAAACCGGATCTATATATATATATATATACATATCGTTCTTCCAACGCGCGTTGAGGGCACAGCGAGGGAAGCCTCGCATATTCGTGTAAGGCTCAAACGCGCGAGTCCGTGTTTTCATGCTGGAATTAAAGTGCCGCGTGTTAGAATCCGCATAAGAGCGGTGGCCTGGACCACTTGGATCGAAGTTGCGTAATTAATTCCGTCTGGCACGCGAGCTGAATCCTTTTAACTTCCGCCTCGTTTACGCCTGGTCTGTACGTACGTACTTGCCGCGGAAAGTTCATTTCTTCGTCGTCCCTTTGCCGCTCGTAAACGATTAAACCCCCGGTTAGCACCGGTTTAATAACCGTCCTTGTCGCGAGTTCGATCGAGATGCGGGGAAAAATAGGGTGGCGTCGGATTTCCACGAATCGGGGTCCTCGATTATTCATATACCTCCGTCGGCGTCGAAGCGATACATACATAGCCGCAACAATGTCGCTCTACTTGGACATTCCTTGACCCGATAATTGATTGTCTTTAATATAGATCGACTTCGGTGTAAATATTGTTAGATAACTATAATAGTTATCGTGATAGTCTTTTATCGTGCTCGTGAAACTCATCATTGCAATATAGAATAGTGTAAAGACCTATGATTCTTCACTATATTTTCATAGAATATACTAGGTCTAGAATACTCAAAATGGCGCGAGAAGAAATTGAAAATAGAATAATGCAGCTAAAAAAAATAATTTGATTATTGTCAGGAGGATTCGATTAAAAGTGATAATAATTTATAATCCAATAAAATTAGAAGAATAAAATTTAATTTCTCGAAAAAGTACATGCACTAAATTGTTTGTGCCATTATATTTATTAGATTGACTTGATTATTTATCGTATTTATTATATTAACTCTCGGCTTATCTCGTTGTCAGTCACATATTTCTTCCAATTCTTATTACGCGAAAAGAAATTCCAGCTGAAGAAGTCATAGCTCACAAATCAGTTTTATGTCTATATATTAATATACTATTTGCATTTTCATTTTCATTTGCCTATTAATATACAAATCCCTTTATATTTATGATTAATTATCAGTCGCGCGGCATTATTGGCAGCCGTTCGTATCCATGATTGCTCTAGCATTCGTGTTGTGCCACCCTCTCGAAGCGTCGCGTGCTGTCGCCCACACGCACTGTCGCCCTATTTTATTCATGCGATGGCGCGATGTGAATCTATGCGGAGGCGGGTAAGAAGACGTAGCAAGATATGCGTACGGCACTCTGGATATCAGGAGAGAATAATGCGTGGTATATAGTTGACATTTCTATCAGAACATCAAAGTCCGATCGTGACGAGTGAAAAGTGTTCTTCGTTGACCTTTTCTATTTTCAGGCGCGCAGACATTTAGATTTAATTAATTACAGAGATTACCAGTCTGTTTCTTTTCCTAAATTACAATTTGAGCTGCCGTTATTAAGAGACGAAAGCTTTTTAGAGAATCAGTTAAAATTGATAAGACATTTCTTTTCAAAAATTGATTTGCTCTTTATGTATGAAGAGGAAAAGTTATAATACGAATATAAAATATATAATTTTAGTTCTCTGTATATAACGTATGACGGACGCTGAAGTGAGTTAAGAATTATAAGAAATTCTCATCTTATGAAAAATTTAACAAAATCTCGACGCGCATTTTTCATCACTCTCAGAGTTCCGTATCGAATCTCCGTATCGAATTCTTCAGTAGGGAACGCAGCAGCTGCCAAAGGAAGCCTCGTTCGAAACGTTTCGTTTCTCGTTTTGCAATCGTATTACGCATTTCACGTTCGAGCCGCAAATCGTTGCTATGTAAGGCCGGCACGGCGAATTCGCGAAACACCTGCGTAGATATGCGTTTAGCGTGCGTCGCGTGCCGACCTCTCGGCAGAGCTCAGGCTTCTTTGTTGCCTCCCCTCTGGCTCTCTAGGAATCTCTCTGACTCCCCGCCTCCGCGCCTGTACGCTTTCCTATTACGTACATACGTGCATGCATCCACGCCTGAGATGTCAGCTTTACCCGTCTTTACCGAAGCTCCGCTCTGTTGCGCCGTACAATGCAGCGAGTTTTTTTTTCTCCGAAAGCATGCGGAAGTCGAGCTTTCGCAGATTTCCGTACGCACTGATTCCTCTTGCTCGCGCGTCCGCCACAGCGCAAAAATAGTCGCAGCTTTCAGATTCGTTCGATTCCCTACTAGGGTATTCTGACGCTGTAAAAAGATCGTAAAAAGGATTTTTACCTCCGCGTTGTAATAAATACATACCTCTTGAACACATCGCACGACGAGCGGATGCTATTCCAACTGAACCAAACGTACAATTGCACACGAATCAGATAATGTAAATTTGGAGAGATTTTATGTCACAGAGATATAATTACAATTGTGCAAAAATAAATCGTAATATAACCTCAAGCTCCCGATATTCAGTTTCCAAGGAGAATTTATTTATAGCAAAGTCATAATTTTATAAATCTGAATAATATAATTTAAATTCTACTCTCCCTGTATATGATTCTGATATTTTCTGGTGGAATTGTTATTTATGCTTTTGTCAAGACATAAATAAATTCATCGTTGTTTGAAAATTTAATCATTCTCGGTCCATCCGAATTAATCAGAATCAATCAGAATTAATCAACGCGCTTATTAAGCCGGATTGCAACGCTTATATAAAATATTTCATTTTGAACATGTCGTTTTTGTTTGCGTGTTAACTTTCACGTCCTCGTTACACTTTATTGCAATCTTCAGGAAACTCCGTGTATTTTGTCGATCTACGAGGAATCGACATGTGTCGCGAGGTCATTGAATGTACCATCGATTATTTAAAGACGTTCGAGTGGATGAATTAAATGTGCGGAGCTGTGTATGCGGAGCTCTTGGCTTTCTATTGTGTACGGAAGTGACAAGCTGTTCTGTTTGCTGCAACTTCAATAAATACCAATCACTCTTTCGGTAAATAGCGGCGCGCGTTACAAATAGTTCTCGATCTACAGCTCTAATGCTTTTTCGGGGACGCTGCAGCGCTAACGCGCGAAAAATCGTAACACTCGGCAATCATTCGATTAAATAAATGAAAACAAAATTTGAATAAAGTGCATTAATTGACAGATCCGACAATGTTCGAATGCAGTTATTTTCACATAATTTTTAACTAAAAAGATTTTATGATTTAATTGAATGAAATGTTTCTTAAATAAAAATGATAGCGATTATTTCTATCACTATCGCAAAAATATTTTTGTCTACAATATTTTTGTCATAGGACAATACTAACTTTAGTACGAAGTATCTTTTGGCCTTTCTTGAAGCGCATCAAAGTATAGAGAGAGTGCACGGAAACTTTCTCCTGGACGTAAAATAGGGAGGGTTGGAAGGGAAAAATAAGACGAACTAGGAACTCAGTGGGTTTCCGGAAACGAATATACGCGTCCTGATTCATGCGCCAGCGATTTGAAACTAGTTCATAATGAAAGAGGAAGAAAAAACTTCGTTCTTTCTCTTATATATAAGAAAGCAAATATAATATAGCATCGAAGCGAGCGCTCAATTCTTGCTTTCATGGATTTTATCGAAGATTTTATAATCTCGTTTGCTTTGCGTTATTGAAGTCGATCATGCATGTCACGCGTACGCTCGCATCATTGATCCTCCAATTCAATTGTTCTCTTTGTGATATATTATTCGCGTTATTATTCCAGCGGAAACATCCTCCCAACCAACGATTCTTGGATAATTTCGCTACGACACATAAACTCGTTGCTTTTACAATCATTTCGTTACGTGTTATTTCATTAATATACAAATTGATGGTATTTGCGAATTAATAAAATCGCTTCGTACGTAGAATATCGAGCAGCGAGTTTGAAATAGAAACTCGGCGATAGTGGAAAATTAATAATCCGATATACGGTGTGATGACAGCGGATTGACAATGCCGCGACAGAGCAAACGTTGCAAGTGTCATGTTGCCGGTGTCAATATATCTCGCCGGCATCGAGAATTTTCGATTATTCTCGGGGGAGGTTAATAGTTTCTCGATAAACTTACGAATCGCCAACATTTTCCTTAATAACACGAAAGACGTGACGTGCTGAGAGCAGCATGGAAGAGAACGTCGATGCGCGGACGAGCTGCGCCCGCGGGAAAAATCCGTTGCCAATTCTCGTTTTGGTCCTCGTATAGCAATCAGCGACAAAAATTTTTTGCGACACATATTGGTGTCGAAATTTCGCGTTCTCTTGCGATATTATGAAAACTCGTTACTTTGACGTCGCGTAATAAAAATGAAGTAGTACCTACGCTTTTCTGTCTTTGCAGTGTGCGATGCGAAAGCACACGAGATAAAATTATTTCATAAACGCAGGATTTCAAAACTTTAGATTTATTTAATATTTCATAATTTGACATTCAATTTAATAAAAGAATGTTACGCTTTCTGCTATTTTTTATAAAAGGTTAAATGTAATTTGAGATCTTCATGTACGAGTTTCAACTGTAATAATGTTTATGATATAGTTCTGATTGCGAGAGGTTAAAATAGAGAACCTATCCAGTGAAAACTGCTGAGTTCCGTTTGTATCTGGAGCATCACCTGGCGCCATCGTAAGTGGATGGAAGCACGAGTATCGCTTACGTGAAAGAGGGAGTTCGTCTGATTGCCTCGGTCGGACGAAACGTCTCCTAAGGGATATCGGATCGTCGTAGATACTAGGAGATTTAATCCAAATACTTCGAATACGTCAAATTTTACATATAAAACGCGCGCGAACGTTGATACTAGCTGCGAATAAAATCTTCCAACTGAAGTAATTGTTACTGTGTGCAACATTTTACTTGTAAACATTACTTATAACAATAGTCATAGACCTAATGGACTAGCAATACACACTGCACACCTTAATTGTAACGTACTTCTCTCTCTAAAGTGTCCGGAAGTACTGAAAGAGGAAAAGAGAGAGAAGATGGTTCTTCTCCGAGATGGTAACTTTCTCCATACGTTACTTCTAATACAGAATATAGGCAATTGCCAGTCCATATCTGTAAGGTCTATGTCTATAGCAACAGTGAAAGTATCAGTATACATAAGATGTCCCATAATATATTGTTTTAAATAGCAATAAATTTTTATTGCTGATTTCAAATTTTGATTTTTTAAATTTATACTTGCTTTGTTATGTATAATTTAAATATTTTTTAAAGGATATTTATATGTGATTAATAATTCAGTCTATGTAAAACAATTAAGTTTAAAAAATGTTTAATATGAGTCTGAATAACAAAGTTCATTTTTATTTGGTGTGATAATTAGGATAATTGAAATAAAAATTATAACTTATTACAATGATTTAAAATTTTTTTATTTCTATAGAAATGGAACGTATGATTTTAATACACGGAGAACAAGTTAGGGTTGCTACAACAGAATAATAATGTTATTTTTCACTCATGCATCATCAATACAAAAGGGTTATGAAAACTATAGTACTCTGGAAGTGACTTTGCGATTGAACTAAACTCACAATCAGTGCTATATATATACCGTGCAACTATATCTTATAGATCTCTCAACCATACTATTTATACTGCGGACCACTTTAGAAAGAGTACCAATAATCCTTTGGTTGGGGTAACTATGTATGGGAGTATTGTAACCGAATGTTACTTATAGTAAGAACTACGATTATGAGAACCGTATAAATGAGCATATATGAACAGCTACATTTAATGTAATATCAATATAACTTGAATTCACATACATTTTTTCTTCAATGATAGAGAATGTTGTTGTAGCAACCGTAGCAATTTTCTCCGTGTAAGTAACAGAAATTACTCATAAAATTATATACTCATTTTTGCGACAATTTAATTTAATTTTTTTAAATTAAAATCACACAAAAATTCCTTAATTTATTGAAATTATATTAAAATCACACACATATTAAAACTATTTTATTCTTCTCAAAATGTAAAATTTGGCATAAAGTAATAATAATAAATTAATGTGTATGCAAGTAATGTTTTTATCAAAGTAAGATAAATTTTATTCAATACAATTATAATTCGCCAGTATAAAATAATAAATGGTCATGTCTCTCAATTAAGTATATATATTCTTGTTCCATTTCTGTTCAGCAACCTTTTACACAAGTTTTAACTATGACTCACATATTTCTGTAATTTGACGCACAATGTTCTATCATTGTTAAATTAACTTGATAAGGAAAGTAAGGGTTGAAACGTCGTTATATTAATAAATAACTGCCAGTCAGGCTGATTTACACGTCTTGATTTTATAAATTTTATCCATTAAATATGTTAGATTTAATATATGATATATATAATACCAACTAATCTCAACGAAATATTTAAATAATAAATATAAATTAATTTAAAAAATTTAAATAATGGCAACTGTACCTCCTAATATGTTAAATATGTCATTATGTAAACAAAGCCTTGTTTGTTGCTATAACTATGGTACCTGTTATATACAGAACGCTATTTACACAATAACCTCTAAATTGCATATACCGCAAAATTGCTGCGTTAACATTTGTGTGCCGAGCGAATAAGTAGTGTTGCGTACCTCTGTTTATTAAAATGCAATAATTTTATTTGAACAAATAATTATCCTTCTGAACGGTTAAGTAATTAAATGGTTAACTTATAAATATCTCAAGGCGACAACTGCTCATCGAAGTAAACATTTTGCGCGATTTTGTTTGGCGCAAGAACTGAAGCAATAGGATATTAAAATTATTGCTTTATTGTGGTTTTTATATAGACGATAAGCACACAATTGCTTTAAAGATACTCGGGCTTTGTTTAAACTTTTTGTCAATTTAAATGTAATTTGCCGACTATTTTCCGATCGAGCACAAAGTAATATACACGTAAGTGCAGTTACGGGCTTGAGCGTGCAAACTCTAAGCGATTGTTCCACTTTGCCAACTCAAAAAGTGCTGTAACTTATTCCACATTATCGAGATCCTCGATTCTAACACTTTAAATTCTGTCAGAATATATTAGTAAGATATCGTATAGAATAGTTATAAATTTAGTTTTAAAACTAGTTTAACAGAAAATTCGGTATTTAATTTCCAAACCCGTTAAATATTTCGACACAATAAATTTTGTATGTCGCCTTGATTTTGTTACGACGCGTTGTGTCGTGCAAGAAGAAATATATATCGTCGCGCTATCGCAATATATTAATTGACACTCGATCGAATAACGGCGCGAACTCCGCGTATTGAATTATTGGATTGCGATCATTTTTTATGAAAAATTAATAATTATCAATCCACACTTCTTGATTAACTCTTAATTAACAATATATGTAAACATATCGTATTTCAAGGGATACTAATGTGATCGAATAACAGAAAGCCATGATGTATCGAATATTTATTAATAATATTTCGTATACTTCATCGGATTCCGCGCCGTGCGTAGTTAACGGGAAATGTCGTGCAAAATGTGCGATCGTTCTGGTATGATTAATGCATGCGCGATCGTAATTAATTTTGTTTATATTACTTGAATTAGTAATAATTACAATTTTTCATTGTTCAAAAAACTTATGAATATCAGTTGATTGCGTATGTTAATTCATATAAGAAACTAAAATATAAAATCAACCGAATAATAAAAATTGCTTAATCTTAAACTATTAATCTTGATATTTTTATATCTTAATTTTCAACTGTATAATAAGTCTTTAGAATACGCTATAATATAAAAGTATTATGCAACGGTTGGTATACTCCGTCTAACGAGAGGTCATGGTTGATCAAACATAAATAACGATAGGGCACAGAGCCGCAACAAGGTGTTATTTATATTATTTTTATTTTTAATAGATATTGTCCAACACACTATTAAAAATAAAAATAATTTAACGCGAACACCTTTTTTGCGGCTCTGTGCTCTATCGTTATTTATGTTTGATCAACCCATATGATCTCTCGTTGGACGGAGTATAAGATACTGCGAATACCACGAAATATTATGTTAATTATGTTTAATTTTCTCCGTTAGCTTAAAGATATGAAAAAATGATATATCTTTATCAAAATTTATGCAACCAGATTTATTTGCCGTTATAGTTACAGTGACTAACAAAAATATAACGAAAAGTTGATCTCGGGAGATGCGGATGTTATAAACTGCGAAACTTCGAAAGTCGTCTGTCATTTCGGTCGTTTGTCACTTCTTACGTGTATATGTGTATACGAGGTGCGAATAAGATACATGTGTCTGGCAAGTTTTCGCGGTTAAGTTAGAATGAAGATGCAGCAGTTTCTCCTAGTATGGAAAAATCATATCGCTGGTCAATATTTTTATACGACTGCACGAGCCGAGAGGCAATATTATGCGACGGTGGATGGGAAACGCGCGATTCGCCATCGTATCCGGTATTGGAATCGGGCGAGTAATGGTCTGTAATGGAACGAAAAAACGCACTGCCTTTCTGAGCTTCATATTGTATTTGGTCCACTGAGTCCCGTTGGCTACACGTCGGTCGGCAGTATCATCCCGGTGAAAAGAGAGCTTACTGCAATTGCTTTAGGTAGCAGGCCGAGGCGTTTCCTAACGGCTAAGCCATTTTCTTGAACGACGACGGCGGGAGCCGATTCGGATATACTCTGGACAGTGAGATCCGATGTCGGAATGTTCGAGACGACTCCATTTTCAGACGAAACGTAATTCGATCTTCTTCGCGAAAAAGCGTGCGAAAAATGTTTAGATTTCAAATACGCTCGAGCGAGAAGTCATCTTATCATTAACGTGTACGTGACTCGCGTTAATAATTGTCAATATAATTTTTACAGCGATTAAATTGAATCCGAATAAGTCATTATGCAAACATATATTTTAGAAATCCATTGAACTAAATCAGATTAATGTTATTTATGATAGATATTTTAGCAATTAATCCTTCGAACCAGTTCAATGTTGTTTATGATAGATTACTTATACAATAGACGATGCCGTATAAATATATCGATTTTGTATATAACACGCGATATTAAATCGATGCATGTAATTTTTAACGAGTGCTGCCTCTTACCATCGGATATCGCGCCAGTAAGAATGGCGGGCTACAGTTGAAGGTACAATCGACGCTAAGTAACCGATTAATTATTCGCGATGGTAATTAGACGCTGGCCGGCGTACTGTTGGCTTTTAGTTGTGCAATTCAATTTATCACGAATCAATATCCGCGGCATATAAACTTAATGGCTTCCCACGCTGAAGCACGCCGTGCCGCGCCGCGCCGGCCCGGGTCAAGAGGTCGGTTATCCGCAACACCACCGTCATAAACGTCTTACGCTGACTCCGCGTTTTACGCCAGAAACTTACTCGGGCTTGGTGCGGCCGACGGCGACGGCGACGGCGCGAGCGGCGGCTGGAAACGCCGCGTTGCGTTGTAGAATCTTAATGGACTAACGACTTCCTTCGACCGGAACGACGCGCGCGTTTCGCCAACACACATACTTATACGTACATATATGTACACAACGTGCCCCTAGCGTGCTGTTCTAATTGTAAATTTGGATCAATGATGGCGATGACGACGCCGCACCTTTCCAGAAACGCGCTGCGAATCTATGACTTCGTGGCGGAGCGCATTATATAAGAGTGATACGTCGGAATTTCTGTTCTGCCCTATAGCTCAGCACGCAGTTTATTGTTTGCCGGAAGTTTGACTGGCGAAACGCGCGTCTACTGAATCGCGAAGTTGAATGCGATATTAAATTTAATATCGGGCCCGGTAAGCGCGCGAGAGTTTGTATAAATTGTTGTGCCGGAAGCCAGGATCCCTTTGCGATTAATTTTGAGCAGGTCAGAAAGAGTCAGAAAGAGTCAGAAAGAGAGAGAGGGAGAGGGAGAGAGAGAATGTACTCGTATGTACTTCATGTAGAACGGTTTCCATGATTTTGCACGACATGAGATCGGATATATCTCCTGCTCCGATCGATCTCTTTAGTGGATCCTTTGCCAGATTTTCCAATTGCCTTCGCCAGCGTGGGATAAACGCGCGGATGAGGAGGCAAACACAGATATCGATGTCCCTTAAAAGACAAACGATATCTTCGAGCGATAAGGGAGCCAATCCGGATTCGACCGGAATTCGATGGTGGGATTCAAGCCCATTTCCCGTCGAAACGTAATCCGAAGTTCCTCCCGTGGAAAAGAGCGCGGAAACTTTCGATATCGAGACATTGAAGTTCCGGCCGTGGCGCGAGTTTCTTCGAGGTAGCTTTAAAAGGTCGGGATCTGTTAACGACTGAACGGTTTATAACAGATACGCATCCCGAATGGCACATTCTTTTCAGTATATTATCGACATACAGCTATAAAATGTTTGATAAAATTAAATTTGATGATTGTTAGACTCGATGATTGTCTTTTTGGCAACAAAATAAAATTCAAAGCTTATAAAAGATTATAAATTTTTGATCACAGAATAGTTTTAAATGGTATAAGTCTGTTAATAACTTAAAAGCTTTCACGGAATTATGGCATTATGAGTTATATTATCGTCATTGTTACTGTAACACTATTATTGCTACACGGCATAATTATCTTTCTTTGCAATGGAAGTCTTTAAAATTTGTTTCATGCATATATGTATGTATATATAGGATATTGCATATCCTGTTTTCATGCAAACATTTTTGAGAGAAGTTATTATTATTCTTTTAAATCTGCATTTTGAAATTATACTGCTAAATCGTTACGTTTACGTGTCAGTGGTGATCGAGAATGGCGGTACGTCGCTTTCCTTTGCGATAATGCACGTCTTGACAACCGCGGAGAAAGCGTATACGCTCGAGCCTATGCATTTAGAGTGTATGCACTCGGCGGAAACGTCGGTGGATGGACCATCCAGCGCTATTTTTCTCGCGTAGTCAACTGTCGAGTTACATTTGCGGCTCGACGACTCTCGACTTTCACCGTCCCGGAAGAAGAGATATACTCGCTGCGAAGTGTATTTCAAAAATTTCGGAAAAACCTTTTCGCGGTACCTGGAAATCAAATCACGAGGGGAAGGCGGAGCGATAGGATAACGAGGCCACGAGTTCCTCCTGGAGAAACGTTGTAGATGCACTCGCGAGAGAGAGAGAGAGAGAGAGGGAGAGCGACGATCGATAAGGGAGGAACGAGAAGAACGCGGACGAAACGGCGGCAGACGAGGTCGGCGGTGGAATCGGAAGAGAAGACAATGGGAAATCGCGGAGAGAAGAGGAGCGACGAAAATAAAAGTGTCGACGATAGGTATAGGCTCTCCGCGAGTACTCGAAGTCATTCTACCCTCCGGTCCTCATTCATTCGGGGGAATGTTTCATGGAAATTGCTTCCGCCGCCGACGCGTCTGCTCTTTACGCCTCCGCGAAGCTCTGGCCCGAATTTGCATCGTGACTTTATTTCGCGAGGAAGCGGCCCGTATCTCACGCTTTAACAAGCGGCCGCTGTTTTCTCCGTCGTCGCGACGAGGGAGGCCGATGAGGCTATTCGTGCCGACGAGCGAACTGTAAAACAGCCGGAATAATTCGCTCTGCAACTTCGTTAACGCGCGATCGCCCTTTCCATCCCTCGAGCGATCGGCGAGCTCCTTTCGCGGCTTAATGACGTTTATTTATTCTTTATTGAGTCGTGCCCCGTTGAGGTAAGATGAGGAGGACGACGGCGACTGATATTACGGAAGCTTCACTTTTTATGACTTTCGGCACGGAATGCTTATATTAATAGCGTGCAGCATTTTTCATGTTAATGCTT